>NW_005187891.1:198421-217572 GCF_000239375.1 Pundamilia nyererei
ATGACCAATTATGCAAATTAGGCAATAACGTCATTTAGCGACTTTTAGGACAACCAATAGCGATTTTCCTTACTGAGGAGTTGGGAACACTGAGCTGAGGAAAGCATTAAATGTCTTCTGCTTTTAGAGTAATACCATACTTTAAAGATGTAGAGTTTAAAAAAACATCCAAAGGCTTCCTTTGAATGGTGGGCACTAATTGAACTAGATGCTGTTTGTATTCAGCTTGTGTCGTCTGTTACCAATGAAGTTCTGTTGGGACAAGTAGGTGTAAAAAGGTCATTTTGGAGCTGCAAAAGAAACTGATGGAACATCTGTAAATTAACTTATGAAAGCTATTCACACAACCAAATGACAGTTATGCACACAACCTAGTCGTATCAAGTCTTGTCTATGAATTTCTTCAGGGATGTAATACATTCAGAACATTTAATATTTTTTTTCTTCCAACCCCGTTCCTATTTCATGCTCTTTTTTTTTTATCTCTTAAATTGGTTTGAGTCTAGCAATTTCAGGGATATAAAGAGGGTGAAATATAGGTTTTGGTTGTTCTTTTGCCCATCCTCAGTATCAGAGAGCAGTTACTGCACCAAGTTCTAGGTAGTTTCTCAATCTGAGCATTAAATTAGGTGTTTTTTTTCCCTTCCCCGAAAGAAAGAAAGCAAGCAAGGTTAAAAAAAAAAAAACAACGGAAACCAATTTTTTTTAATCTCAAGTCCATACATATGTAATATATTTTCAACCTTTCTAATTACCCACAGATTAAGAGTAACACAGCACAGCTGTTTCCCAGACAGAGGATGTGTGTGTCCCTCGAGCAGACGATGTAGGTTGAAATGCATGATTTTATTACTTATAACTTGGCAGTTTTTTCTTTTACTAGTCTTCTGGAAAGTTGGTTGTCAAGCCATGTATTTTTTTCTGACCTGTTCATACAGTAAAAGTACTATCTAACTTAACAGCAACGCTTTATCAAGGGTAAAACAAAAATTGTTTTGCTGAGAGTGGACGTCAGCATCTAACAAAAAATATTGGTCCAAGATATAACTTAATTGTAATGTTAAATAAAATGCACCACGCACATTTTTCATTTACCAAAGAACAAACAAACAAGCAAACAAATCAGAAAAGCATCTGGCTGTTCTGTATTTATTATATTTATGGAAACTGGTCATTATTGTCTGACATGATAAGAGATCAACATTAATCATAATCCTCTTGACAAAGGGAAAGGAAACATTATATGCAGGCAATCAGCTGAACATTGAAAGAAAGTGACCAGTATGTTTGCTGTCCACTTGTGCACGCCAGAAACAAATTGAAAGAAAACTGCTGTAGCTGTGATTTCCCCTTTGAAATGTTCTGCTGTGTTGAATGTCAGGCTGCCTGCTTTGATTGATTATGTTGCCTTTTACCACTGTCCCAGTGCCCCATCACTACTCAGAAGAGGGCATGCATGACAATAAGACGAGCTGGGTGGTCGGTGTCATCCAGGGATTGTGTGGTGGCTGTTTGCCTCTGTTGTTTCTGTCTTCATCAATATACACCACTCTTTACATAATGAAGGTTTGCATTTGCTCTTTTCCATCCTCCCTGACTGTGTCCCCCTGCAGACAGACACGTGTTTATACAAGGGTCTACCTGCTGAGATTAGACATGCTGAACGCTGTGTGGAGAATCCCCCTCAAGACCTCCATCCTCAACCCTTGGGAACACACCTAGGATGCTTTTGAACTTTTCCACAGTTCACCCACACTCTCGCTGTGGAATCACTAATGACCCAGTCACCACCCTACTGGAGCCAGCCTCAGGAGGCTATACTGTTCTAATAGTTACTCAGCAGGTAACACACAAAGGGCATTGACCCGTTGTACCATTTCTATTCTTGAAATTGATTTTTCTGAGGATGCACAGTTGTTCAAGGTGATATGATTAAAACCAGGGGTTTGTTTACTTACATTCTTTTACATCTTTGTCCCTTTTCAAGGTCACCAAACATGTGATTACATGTATAAGACGACTGTTCATTTGAGAGCAGTGCAAAAACTCCATCAATTGATGCCATTGATTGCACTGCAGTCCACGAATAATTCTACATGATTGCCAGGAAGGTTGTTACAGTTTCAATAATTTAGAGAATAGCAGTGAAGGAGTATAAGAAAAAGCACAATGGAGCGGTGCCCCGTGGATACCTAATAATAGACAGACAGTTAAGAGTACTTATGGCCACAGCAACCCAGCAGAGCAAATCATTATATGTTGACTAAACGTGTCCTGCTATGTAGAACAAAATTTTGAATATTAGCTGAAAAGAATGTATAACTTTATTATATACTACCTTGCCTTGTGGTAATCCTAAGGCTTACTACATTAATGGATGGACAGTACATCAGTGTTGAAATAAGAAGGATATAATCCAATGTACTCATACTATATTAAAGAGACAAAAAAATATTTTTAATATTAATAAAGATACCAGCCCATGAGCAAAATTACATTGTATGCATAAGGACATTCATGTTTGATTGCATACAGCTAATGTAACGCTTATTGTTTCAATGTGTTAAGAGACAATAGCACAAGCAGTATATGTACAATTGAGGAATGCAACAAAATTCACATAATGTGTACATAATGCTGGTTTTAAACTTATGTTGCTTTTTTTTAGGAATGACATTCATTCATCACTTTTCTTCATAAACAGAATGGATTTTGGTGAATGACACTAACAATGCCATAACTTCTGTTCACAAGAATACAACCACAAATCACTTTTGAATTGTATTCTATAAATGTTTTGTTTACAAAAAAAACAATATATGCATTTATATAACAGCTGTTGACAGTAAGCTATCAACTAGTGTGGAAGATGTTTACTGTTGATTAAGAACATTTATAATGAATTAGAAAAGCCATCATCAGTGGAGTTAAAATACTTTAATTCACCACGACAACAGGTTTATAAGAATCAAAGGCTCCATTTTAATACTGTAAATATGCATGTGTGAGAATGTATATTTATAAATACAAAACACAGC
The DNA here is from genome assembly GCF_000239375.1 of Pundamilia nyererei. Lineage (NCBI taxonomy): Eukaryota > Metazoa > Chordata > Actinopteri > Cichliformes > Cichlidae > Pundamilia > Pundamilia nyererei. The sequence continues at coordinate 201,460 of NW_005187891.1, forward strand.
CACAATTAATGAGCCTCAGTTGGATTTGAGAAAGGACTCAAGAGTTTAACTCTTTTCATTCAAGGGGAATGGGAATTAAGGGGAATTTCATTCAAGTATATAGTTCACTCATGTATCATTTAGCAGACCTAAATTTCCTTAAGGCATGATAAAGTGCTGGAATCTGACTCTATATTTAATATATAAATCTTAAATTTATCTAGGAGAAAAAGAGGGGTAACCAGCAACTCGAGATGCAAAAATAGATCAAGCATGAATGATTTTGGCAGTTTGCAGTTGAAGAACTATATAGGTTAAAAATCAGGGTGCATTTCAGAGATGGAGAATCTTAATATGCATAAATATAGGTCTTAAATGCTATGAGTTTTCTATATGCATGTTATTCAGTAAAGTTTTTAGAGTTATTTATACTGCATTCATCATTTAGACTTTTTACATAATAACTAAGTATATCCAAATCAGCAGCACAGCTGCTGTCAAAGGGGAAATCAATTATTAACTGTTCAGCCTCAGCTACTGCGTCTTCTACTTCTTCCTTTTAATTTACAGTATTAGCTACAGTGATGTCAAATGTATTAGACTGGGTTATTGAGCAATAATTATGTTAATGTCAGCGGAGTAATGCACAGTGTATAGATGTGTATAGTGTATATGACTGACCCTGACTTAGACTTAGAAGAAAAGGGATGGATGGATTGTATCCATGGATGTATTTTGGTAGTTTGGCACTGTTATGAGATATGCAATCAATGTCATATCTCATGTGTATCTTGTCCAGCTGAGATTTTAAATGTTTTCTTCTGACTTAAACTTCTGCAATTTTTTGTTAGTTTTTTTATATTTATTTTTATATTTTGAAATATTTATTTTTATATTTTGAAATAAATAAAACCTAAAGTGCAATGAAATATATATTTTTCAATGAAATAAAAAAAAAAAAATAAAACAAACATACAAAACAACATACTATGTTTTACAGAAGCTACTTTATTTCACATTGCTAACTTTAATATGGAAAGACAAAACCCCCAAACACAGGCTAACAAAGTACTATAAGCTGTGCAGTCCAGCGAGGAAGACTCAGACCTCGTCACTGGAGAGACCAAACAGCCACTCCATTAATGCATAGAAGAACCACCTCGACAGGACAAGACTCAGCTGTATATCTGCATCTAAAGGACAAAGGTCACTCTTTTGAGGATGCTAATGTTCATATTTTGTAAAGAGAAGACAAATGGTTTGAAAGAGGAGTGAAAGAAGCCATCTATGTCCACTGTGAATGACCATCTTTGAACAGAGGGGGTGCTGACACCAACTGTCTGCCATCTATAATCCAGCTTTGAGATCCCTGAGTCACATGATAGGGTGGGGCAAGGTCTGACAATGGGTTCATCCAAAACCTCGGTTGATTATGACCCACAGCCGTTTTCATAACTTGGCTCCTGTGATTAGGCAGAGGAACAATAGTGGGTCCACAAACCTCTTTGGGATACTCCCAGTAGGCCTTAAAAATCTGGGACTCTCCACCAATTGTTTTTAGAACTGTAGAAGCTTCCCGGAAGAGGTGAAATGTCTTTAAGAAACTCACAGAAGTCCAGAAATGTTTGTTTCCAGGCTCCTTGGAATTTTACTTTATATAGTACTGCAAATTATTTCGATACTTTATTTATGAATAGTTAATTTAATTTCAGTTAATGTTTTGTAATTTATTATTTATTGTAATTTTCTTATTGGTGTAGTGTGAGTAATTTTCAAACATTGGCTTGACTTATGGTTTGTGTCAATGCCTTATAATGAATCCATATCTTTAATTGGATTTTGAAAACATGAAGTTGACCCAAGTCATTGCCTCAGCACACTAGGGTGGTGTCATCAAAAATTATAATACTGCCACTGTAGTTCCATACATATGTATTTTTTTTAAAACAATAATTATTAATAATGTTTGAATAACAGTATCAAAAGCTTTTTATTAATCTAAAATGACCCCAGTGTAATATTCCTTATTGTCAATTGCAGTTGTTACTTTATGAACAAATGCTATTAATTCAATTCAATTCAATTTTATTTATATAGCACCAAATCACAACAGCAGTCGCCTCAAGGCACTTTATATTGTACAGTACATTGTACAACAATAGATACAGAGAAAAACCCAACAATCATATGACCCCCTATGAGCAAGCACTTTGGCGACAGTGGGAAGGAAAAACTCCCTTTTAACAGGAGGAAACCTCCAGGAGAACCAAGCTCAAGGAGGGGCGGCCATCTGCTGCGACCGGTTGGGGTGAGAGAAAGAAGACAGGATAAGGACATCTTGTGGAAGAGAGACAGAAGTTAATAACAGATATGATTCAATGCAGAGAGGTCTGTTAGCACATAGTGAATGAGAAAGGTGACTGGAAAGGAAAAGCTCAATGCATCATGGGAATCCCCCGGCAGCCTACTGCTACGTCCACACGTACACGTGTATTTTTGAAAACGGAGATTTTCCGTTTTCGTTTTAAAAAATAACCCCGTCCACACGTAAAGGCAGAAATGAAGGAAAACGCTGCTATGAACATGCCAAAGCAACAGGTGACGATATATTCTTAACCGTGCAGAAATGTTGGCCAATCAGAAGTCTAGAAGCCTTGGTGGAAAAAAGTAAACAAAGCTGGGGCATAGAAGCAGAACCGAGTCGTATGTGTGGAGGGACAGTAACTGTGTGTGTATATGTAAGCATTTAAACACTGCAGAGAGTAGAATTAACAGTAACAGTATTGTAGAAATTCATTTCACCAAACCAATAACGTGGCGCACAGTGTGACGTCAAAAAATGCGCACACCTTTGACACTGCGTTTTCTCTGTTTTTCTAGTCCACACGTAAATGCAAAAACGGAGTTTTCAAAAATATCCACCCTGGTCGGAGTTTTTAAAAATCTTCGTTTTCAGTGACCAAAAACGCCGTTTACGTGTGGGTGAAAGGTGCAAACGCATAGAAAAATCTGCGTTTTCAAAAATAGCTGGGTACGTGTGGACGTAGCCTACGTCTATTGCAGCATAACTAAGGGAGGATTCAGGGTCACCTGGTCCAGCCCTAACTATATGCTTTACCAAAAAGGAAAGTTTTAAGCCTAATCTTAAAAGTAGAGATAGTGTCTGTCTCCCGAATCCAAACTGGAAGCTGGTTCCACAGAAGAGGGGCCTGAAAACTGAAGGCTCTGCCTCCCATTCTACTTTTAAATACTCTAGGCCTGCAGAGCGAGAGCGAAGTGCTCTCATAGGGTGATATGGTACTACAAGGTCATTAAGATAAGATGGGAGTTTTAGTGCCTGTATTTTAGTACTTTTTGGTCTAAATCCATATTGCTGTTCACTTAACATGTTTTTTTAATGAGGAATTCATACAGTCTCATCTGGAATTAGAAGATTAATATGCTGTAATACAGTGTACACTTTTATATGGGGTTTGAATTGGGAAATGAAACAGCCTGTCAGACATCTTTAAAAAAAAAAATTCTGTAATTACTCCCATCACAGTGTTAACAAGTTCGTTAAACCTGCTTATAGAAATACATCTGCTTTTTGAATCTTGTTGGCAATTTGTTGCTGGCAGTTTAGTCTTCTAGACTTATTATCAGTCATGCAGAGATGTAACATATAACCATATGCACCAATGCCTCATTATTACTGCTGTGTTAGTAAACCTGAGTACTTGGTAGATGTGTATGTACACAGTAGTTACTTATTTGCATTTTGTTTATTATTAAGCTTATTTTTGATTGATTTTTTGATTTTATATCAGAATAAGCTTGGCTAGGCTGGTATTTTTTGTACTGTACTGTGTATCCCTTTATCATTTTCTGGCATATTGTTGATTTCTCAAGATGCCAATTCTTGATTGGGCACCAGTTAACAAAACCAGATGAGGAGACTGGAAGTGTGACATTTCATTTTCAGTTTTGAGTTTAGGTTATACAGATGCTGTATTACAGGTTAAGTGGGAATAAGTTTGGTTTAAAATACAAACTTCTCCCATGTGTAAAATGCTTCTGTTCCATTTTCATCATTAACACTGTGATGATTCCTTAACAGCACTAATGACTCCCGCAGCAGTACCACTAGAACATCTGGCTACAGTCCCATGATATCGATTTTAGGACTTAATTGACTTATTTTGAAATTTCTGTACTAACCTCTACCTTTTAAAATACATAAATAATAAAATAAAATGAGGTTAAAGGGGTATCCAAAAAAACTAACATATGACATTAGTTGAGAGTGAATTTCACTACATGAACAAAGAAAAAATGACGTACAACCTTCTGTAGTAATACATACATGATATTTAAATGAAAATATCATGTATGATATGATGTATGATTCATGTTGTGATTGTTTTTTTAAAGAAGAACATTTAAGTATTTAATGCTCATTCATATACTGCAGCTTGTGTTTTCTGAAAAGCCTTTTGTTTAGAGTTAAAACAGATTTACTGTTGCAGCAGCTTAGCTATGCTAATAACAGCTTGTAGCTTTTTCAGCTGCCCTTTCAGTGCAAGTAACTTTGTCAACAGTGCTTAGAGGTAATGGGAGTAATGGAGAAGTTGTTGATTGGGCAATTACAGGATTGAAAGCATTAAAGAACCACTTCATCTAAAGAGCGTGGGTAGAAAGATCATAGGCCATATAACATGATGGTTATAGAATAGAATATGCTGACAGCTTGGCAAAGCAAACGGGAAGATTGGAACATGACGATATACTAAAAATCCACACAATGATAATAATAATAATAATAATAACAATAATTCTGTCCCTTTGTGATATTTCAGAAAAGTAATTATTTTGTCAATACTGCATAGCTGTATGTTGTTAGTAACTAAAATTATCATTCTGTTGAAACTAATTACCTTTTTTTATTATGCTTGCACAGTTTTTTCCAATCTTCATCTTGCCCAAGGCAGCTGCATAGGTCCTTGAGGGATGCAGGCAGGTTTTTTTTGTTGTTGTATTTCTGAAGTCCAATTTAATTCAGACCCATTTCAGCATCTTGCAGAACCATCCTCTAGAGAGGACTGTAATGGCTAAGGTCAGTCAGGCTTTAAGCATGCACCTATAAGAAACCTCAGCACATAATGTCTATTTTTGACTGGGGATCATTTCTTCTGGGATCAAATATGTAAATGGAAATACATCTGGGAAGAAAAACGAAACATATATACATTATATTAGAAAAACAAACATCACATTTCTATAAGCATAGCAAAGCTCTCAGTGGATAACAATTGGGAGATACATATTGGTCATACAATAAACTCTACAGACAGGTTAGTCAACTAGAATTTGTCTATTAGTCAGTCAGAGTAGAGTAAGCCTGAAACAAAGCTATTCAATAGCTCTTGTATGTATAAAATGAATTTTCTTTGTTATGTCACTACTACAATGCAGTCAGAGTATATCTGTAGCTTCTTCCTACTTATTTGAATCCTTTATTCTATGAATTAACACATACTCCAAACTCAGCCTCTTTCCAGAATGGTTCAGCTGTGTTTTATGAACTTATAAACCACTAGCTGTGCAGCAAATATACATTGATGGTAGACCTGAAAAGAGAAAAATACTGCATTCTTTCCAGCACAACCACTCTTAAAAAGGTATATATAAACATCACAAGCACATCCCTGCCACATCACTGAGGTAAACAACACCTATTATTGTGTGTGTTGTTCTTTGGATGAAATCCTGCTCATGCTGTTTTTGCATCAACAATTTGATCACAGTTGATTGTGCCATGTCACAGTCTGGAGAACCTCATTGACCTGTTACCTGATACCTGCTGCTTTTTTTTTTAAAAAAAACCAAAAACATTTTATCATAAATTGTAATTCCTTAGAGTGTCTTAGTTTCAACTTGACAAAATATAGCAGTAGTCATGGTCAAATTTAATGTGTTTTTGAACAGTACTGTATGTGGCACAATGAAATGTGTCTACCACTCTTCATGAACAGTACAATTTCAGAAGCTTGGTGTCCAATGAAAAACTCATACAGGTATTTGGTAAACTGCTGGAATAAAAAAAATGTCTTATCTGTACTGGGCTGTCTCCTTGGAGTTTTAAATTTATCACAGTATGGGTAGTTATACAGTAGAAGAGGAACACCAACTTACACTATATTACTAAAAGTATTCACTCAACCAACCAAAGAATTGACAAGGTGTTCTAATCACTTCCATGCAGACCGCTTCTACTATTGCTTTCATTTAATGATGCACCCAATGTTCTCATTTGCTTAAAGGCCTGGACTGGAGGTATGTCAGTTCAACACCCAGACTCTTCTACTACAAAGCCATGTTTTTCTAATAGATAAACTGTACTGTATACTACAATGTACCATTGTCTAGCTCAAATATGAAAAACCTGCCCTGAAAAACATGTTATCTGGATCGGAGCATATATAGCTTTGAGCTTTGATTGTGCCTTTCCACATAAGCCTGCTCTCAATTCTAAAGACACTAATACAACCTCAGATACAGGGTTTTCTGCTAAATGCTGATAAGAGGACAAATGGTTATTCTTTTTTTCTTTATAAAAACTAATTTCAAATTTTAATGTATATGTCCACAAAACAGTTTTTCACTTTGCCTTAGTCCATTTCAAATGAGCTTTGTCCAGAAAAGACAGTGGTATTTCTGGATCACGTTCCCATATGCCATCTTCTTTGCACGATACATCTTTGACCTGTATTTCTGTGGATGGCATAGTTAATTGTGTTCATAGGCGATAATTTTTGGAAATGTTTGTGAACCAATGCAGCTATTTGATGCTTTTTTTTTTAATGCAGTGCTGCCTGAGGGCCCGATGATCATGGGCATCCAATATTGATTTTTAGCCTTGTCTTTGCACACACAGACTTCTCCAACTTCTTTTTATCGTTTCATGACATTGTGCACTAAAATGATGAGATGTTCAAAATCTTCACGATTTTTTGCAGTTTCAACATTTTCACGCTTCACCTGGTACTTTTAGCCTAGCAATAACCAGTTTAGGCTGTTTGAGGGACTCCCTGGCTTCAGAATTACTCTGCCTGTGAGGGAAAAGCTAAAGGTCGATTTATGACTGACTCCTAGATAGTTCATGCCAGAACACCTGTTGGATTTAAAAAAAAAAATCATAATTAATTAATTGAGTTGCTCTGGAGATTATATACCTAATGTTGTTAGCAGTTTAGTCTTAAACTCCCAGACTTATTATCAATCATGTAGATGGAAAGCAAACCAAGTCTCTATATTTATCAAAAATATCTTTTCTTAATTGTAGCACATGCAGTACATAGGTCATGTCCGACATATTCACACCACTGAAAATGTTGAGAATGTGGTTTAAGCAAGGGTGACTAGCTCTGTGGAACTATTATCTGCGATTCTTCTAACTGGTCTAACTGGTACATTATGCAGCAGTACATTAATGACTAACATCGATTATCTCAGTTGTTCTCCTGACTGAAGTTTGGTGTGTTTATAGCATCCTGCCATGCAATTGCATTTGTCCCTAACCATCGGGAGCCCTCTCTTTAACTTTTATTGAGTGGAAAAAAGTTAGCATTCATCCTCCAGCTTTACTGTTTATATTAAGCTAACCATAGCTGTATAGCTAGCCACCACATAGCACATCATTATATACCAGCTAGCCCAACTTCAGTAACCCTACAAATGCCACTACCATTTAGTTTTCTGTCTTCATTTATGTCTGAAGTGATGGCAGAGCTGTACCTTTTCATTTTTCAGAAATCTCTCAGTCAGAACATGGTGTATCATCTTTAAATGGAAACTAGCGTGCTAACTCCCTGCTAACTTCGAACTCCATTAAACTTCAGAGATTCTGTTTTGGTGCATGCCTGGATGTTAAACTTAATTTTTACACCTGTTACACCTAGTAAACACTCTAAACAAATATGTTTTAATATATTTATTTATTTAATTTTCAGTTTAAGGCTGCACTTTATGTGTGAAAATGCCTTTAGAAGACGAGATTGAAGGAATCTGACAGTGCAGCAAGGGGGAAGTCAAGCTGGGTCAGCTGCTGCACTTGGGGATACAGACTTCTGAACAGAACTGACAGGAAGCTCCTGGTGTTCACATGGAGGAGGTTGATCGATCTCTTACAAGGGCTGATACTTGTTTTCCAAGTGTACAACCTGGATGCAAAACCTCTGAAATTAGAATATGGATTTAAAGGCTTTGATTAGCGTTTACTGCTCAAGCTTAGTGTTCAGTTTGAAGTAGTCTGAAAGATAGAAACAGCTTAATGGGGAAAAATAGGAAAGCCTGACATACTTAGTAGGTTGGGTCTTTTGTTTAGGCAAAAACAAAATGTAATAGTTTGTCTCAGATCTAAAACAGCACATTCACACAGGATAAAGCTAAAGTTTAGGACTGGATCCTGCTTACATTTATTTCAAATGCAAACTATTCCCTGCACTGGTCAACGCTCAGTGCTCACTGCCTGAACCTGCAAACTAAAAATGTTGTATGGGTATTTATGCAAGCTACAGTATCTGAGGAAATGCAAGAATTTGTATACCCTTATTCTCATGCCTTTTGGGGGGAAATTCTCATTCTATTAATGTGAAACAGCAAACTGCTTTTAAGGAACTAAAACAAAAGATAATTTCATCCCACATAGCCTAGTTTCATTATAATAGCTTATAAAAATGATTGTTTATTTAAACTATACAAAAATGGCAAAATAAATTGGATAGCTGCTTTGTCATTTTATTTTACTATTAATTGTATTTCTTTTAAGCAACACAACTTGGATTATTGGCTTTGAGAGACAGTACACAAATCACAAATAGGAACAGAACTAGCAGCAGCAGCATTAGTGGTATTATTAGAGGTAGTTATGTTCTCTTTCTTTCACTGTGTCTCTGTTCTCGCCTGTGGCAGCTGGATATGGCCTCTGTTGATAATTAATCAAGACAAGTTCTGGCATGGGCACAGGAGTCTGTTCTGTTAGGGGTGCAGTGTGTAGTGACCCATTGACTAATAAGGTCCCCTGAGGTGAAACTGCATCAGAGCATTAGAGGCCTGAAATTTCAAATCTTGCACTCGTCTCCACCTTCCCCCGGGAGGAAGTACAAAGACTAAAAGACTTGCATGCCTATGATTTCATGCACATAATTTATTCATTTTATCTAATCTCTGTGTCAGCCCATCTTCCTGTCTATGGTATCTGACCAAGTGTCACAAAGGAATAAGTGATTACTATAAGAACAGGTTGAAAATTTCTAAGTAGACTGAGTGTATAAACACCAGTATAAAAGATATCTGTAATCAACGTTTAAACTGAAACTGACCTTCAACCTCAAATATATAATATACAATTACAAAAATTTACACATTGGCATTGAAACTGGGTAATACATTAACAAACCTATCACAATAATTATTGGGTGAAAAGTGATCTTTGTGTTTCCCAAATGGACAAAATAAAGTCCTCATTACTGCTCTTGCTACTCTTAGTTTTTCTCTACAACATGAAGGTGTTTACGGGAGGCAAAACAATTCTGTTGATAATGTTTTCAACATTTTTAAATAAAATATATATCTATATATATATATATAAATTGTCTATGTATAATGAACCACTTAAAAATAATAAGACCCACAAAGCTACCCCTTTTCTAAGAGCTTACTGAGTGTGCACTGAAACATTGCATCATATATTTGGTAGGCAAGGCAAGGCAAGGTAAGTTTATTTGTATAGCACAATTCAACAACAAGGTGATTCAAAGTGCTTTACAGAGACATTAGAAACAAAAACAAATAAAAAGCATGATTTAAAATTGATTAAAACAAGCACACAAACAAACTAATTAACAAACAAATAAAACAGTATATAAAATCAAAACAGATAAAATCAGAACAATAGATAAAATCAGTGGTTAAATGTAAGTTTTGAAATTTAAGCTTAAAAGTGTGGATTTGGTGCTTTATTCAAATGCAGCTGAGAATAGGTGAGTCTTCAACCTGGATTTACATAAACTGAGTGTTTCAGCTGATCTGAGGCTTTCTGGGAGTTTGTTCCAGATATAAGGAGCATAAAAGCTGAATGCAGCTTCTCCGTGTCTGGTTCTGACTCTGGGAACTGATAAAAGACCAGATCCAGATGACCTGAGGGATCTGGAAGGTTCATACTGGGTCAGGAGGTCACTGATGTAGGCAGTATATAATTAATTTTTACTATGTTAATTTTGCATGCTAATATTTAGCTAGCTCATGGAAATGTCATTGCTGTTAATATCTAAATGTCACTGTCAAAACCACTGCACTAGGCTCATATGGCAACAAAACAAAGCTTTTCCCACAATTTTAGAAAGTAGTTGATAGCACAGAAAAAAAAGAAATCTGCTATATTATTTAAATAACCATCAATTAAGTGACCATCTAGTAATTGATCAGGTTATGTCCTTGGCCTCAGTTATCAGCTTCATGAATCACAATTGTCTATGTCTTGGCTTTAAGTGTCACACTAGTACATCCAGGAATCCATTTTAATTTCAGCTTCAGCTGCAGACAATAAGTCAATATACACTCGTATTTATCATATAAAAGAGCATTAGTTGGTGGGTCATCAATCTGTTAGAGCTGCATTCTTTTTCTATGCCCTGTCAGGTTAAGTCAGGATAAAGAAATAGATCTTTGCTCCTCTTTCAAACATTCTTTACCCTTGTGTGATTGGCTCTTTGATCTGTGAGAAGCAGCTGTTTACCAAGCCAATTGTACAAGACCACAAACCCCAGTACGGCATTCTCTGACACAGCAGACTTTGATTTTATTTTTGCTCTCTTTCCTCTCTGTCACATGGTTAAGTCTGTCACAGCTAATTTGTGTCTCAAAATAGGTCTTTGAAGATCTAAACAGGAATGCACCAACATGAAAATATGAACAGTTAGGAAGACAGATGATTTATACATGGCATTGATTATGAAGACTAAATATTCTGCAGGTGGAATAAAAGTTGATTTCCTATAAGTGTACATATATTTTACAACAGTATAACAGAAACAATTCAAAATAGAGAGCCAAATAAAAGTAATAAGGTTGTATGTTTTCCTTTATATTCCTTTTTGTTTTAGTTTGAATGTTGAGTAGTTAATGTTAAATATAACCATTAAAGCAGAGCATTTTTCATAAATGTTTCATATGAAGTCAACTAAGTAAAAACCCATTTTGTCACTCCCAAATGATAATGAACATAGCATAGGGAAAGTTTTCAGGGTGTCATGAAAGCACTAAGGTTTTTAAGGAGAACAAAGGAGGGGAGAGCTGTCCTCAGTACAGATTATGCCACACTGAGTTTTTATGGAGGATGAACCACAGACAGATATCTTAGCATATGCTGGCTTGTGGGCACAAGGGAACAACAAACTCCAGTCTTTATCCTGAGAGAGGCAGGAAGGAGAAGTCACCTTGATTAAATTAGTTGTATATGAAAATGGGGTTATGCCTATTGGGAGTACGTGACAAGGGCTTATAAACCTCGCCTTTCACAACCCTGTGAGAATGACTTTTTAATTTCCTCCTTTTTGTTGCATGTTATATTTGTCTCTCTTTCTTTTGTCCCGCAAGGCCTTTGTGTGTCAGGATCAATGTGGCATTCTCATTTGGGTACTGTCCCCTCTACTCATTCACATTTTAAGATTCTATTAGCATCTTCCAAAACAGATTCTCCCTGGGTTTTCTTTCCCTTATTCTTCTCTCTCGCTCTCGCTCTGTCTCCCTTTTTTTTTTTCAAATAAGCTATGGCCTACCTCTTACACAGTTTTGCCTTTTGTCCTCTGCTATTGTATGGCATGCCATTTCACTATTGAAACCACTAAAATACTGTATTTTCCTAATTTAAATCTGAAATAGATCGGTCTGTCCTAATCAGGTGTCATGCTAATGCACCCAAACTTAAGTGATTTAATCCCTTTTCAAACAAATGGGAATGATTACAGATGGCAAATTATTAAATGTTACTAAATTATACTCTGGCACTATAATAGATTCATTACCGCTATTGGTAATAGAGAAAAGGCTTTTTCTGTCATCTCTGCTCAAGCGTCTGATTAGTGCTCTCCCATCCCAGTTATAGAAGACATTTTTCTAATCATTTTGGGATTCTGTTTGCAAAGACAAATTCTGTTAAAAGTTGTTCACATGTACTTAGGCATTCACTTTGAGTTAAATGACACTCTTAAAACTAGCATTGCCCACTCAGTGTTTTTCTTGCATTTCTGCTGCTGTATGCATCAAACGCTTAGCAAGGTCACCTGCCAAAGACTCCAGTCTTGTTCCTAATTCCAACTTTGCCTATGCCAGCATTCTACAAGTGAGTTTGTAAGAAGTCAAATATTATAGTAACAATGTAACCACAGGACCTGATGTGGCAGTTGCTGTAAACTAAGCTAAAGCAGCTATAGATTTGCAGAAATTGGACAATACAACAAACAAAGATCTGAACCATACCAGCAAATCTTCAACACAATGGCTGAAATGCTGTACCAGGACCTTGAGAGAGCTGTGCATAAATGAATTTCCACAAACCTCAATGAACAAAGGAAAAAGGGTCAAAGAATGACCAGAATTCCTCCACAACGATAATAATGTCCAGGGAAACCTCTTGTTTTCACATGACTGTGTAGAATGTGAACTATAACATTAAAGAGTATAAGGGCTGCTGCTTCTCTAAAAACAAATGCTACACTTAATATGAGCAAGTGCTTTGCATGCATATAACTCAAGGAGCACAATGGCACTCCATAATGCTAGTGTAGTCAGGCAGATTAGCCAGAACATTTTGTAAGTAAAGTTGTGTGTAAATATAGTGTATATTTTTTTAAATTGTTATGGATCAGTTACAACAAATTCACAACCAAAAGCTTTAACGTTGTGATGTATTTGGCTTTAAATATGGTGTTTGTTCAATTTTACAGGTCTCCCTGTTTGACTTTATAGTATGTTGATTTGGTCTACCAGAATGTTTTGGCTTCCTTTCTTTCTGCTTGTATCCTCATGAATACAAAATGCTTGGAGAGCAATTCCACTTTTAGTAGCATGTAAAGAAAATAAACCCATTTCTACACAGACTTACAGTACAATCACCTACATCCTATTTCTTGCGGTATGCGTGTTTTTTTTTTTTTCTTACTTCTACATAGTAACTTTTAGACTAATTGCCAGTGTTTGTTAAAGTGTTATTCATAGGAATGAAATTGTCATACAGTATGTCCCCATGTGTACACTACTTGTAAAAGTCCTAATTATCACAGTAGCCAGCTGTAGTTTACTTGAGTGAATGGCAGGGGAAATACAGAGAGGTTTTCTCTCCGATGAAGTTTTATTTTCTTCTCTCGTACCCCTCTGGGGATGTGGAGGTGTTCTTTTTGTTGCTGTGCATCGTTTTGCTATGTATTGTACAGTGACTGTTATTTTATTTATTTATTTAATTTTTCTCTTGCACATTTGTCAGGCAAGCAGAAATGCTTGCTTTCAGTAAGCGTAAATGCTAAGGAATGTACACCCAGAAGTCTCTCTTTCTCTCACTCTCTCTCACTCTCTCTCACACACACACACACAAACCCCAAAAACAAACAAAAAACCCATGCCTGCTTCTTTAACTGGCTGGTTTTGAGATTAAATTTGCTAAATACTTTACACTGTGAGAAAATAAATAGGTAAATACATAAAATAAGGGCTAGAATGTCTTGCTGTTGAAATCCATTGTGTACAGAAGTGTGCTGGCAGATGATTGTGGATACTCATTTATTTATAGTATAAAAGAGTTGTGTTTATTGTTTGAATTTTATTTTGTGTAGATTAATGGTAATGGCTTCATAGGAGCACAGTCATGCTTGTTAGGTTGGAGTGATTCTAAACTGACGGTAGGTATGAATGTGAGAGTATGTGTCTCTGTATTAGTCTTGTGATAGACTGTGACCTCTCTAGGGTGCACTCCAGCTTTCGCCCTATGTCAGCTAAGATAGATCTAACCCTTCTATGACCCTAAGTTTGATGAACAGTTAGGAAAATGGATGGATAGAAGAATAACATTTAGGGAAATACACTTGACTACAGTGCGTGAAATAGATACATAATTTAACAATTCATCCATAACAAAAATGTAACTTGTCTAGAGATTTAAGATCATGACTCATGCTGGCATTTATTATCCCTAGAAGAGGAATAAAGTTTTTTTTTTTAGCAGCATTGCCTATGAAAAATATGATCTGTAACCATGATGAAAGTGTTTTACAATTGTCATTTAAAAAAAAAAAATCATAGCTGCACCAAAGCCCAGGTGTTCCTATTACAAATATATCATATATATGTCACACCAAGAAAAATGCAGGTTGTAAGAAAAATATAGTAATGATAATTACTACATCATCATTAATATGACCATTTATTCAGAACTGAAGAGATAAAAAAATAATAAGATAGCGTCGTATGCAAAACACTGCACACCATCTGCATATAAACTGTCCAATGTGATGTATGATCTAAAAAGATGCAACACAGTAGGTTGAGTGGATAAAGATTTTTTTTCTAAATGTTATTTATACATAAGATCTAAGTCCTTCCATTTTCTTGCTCTTACTCAATACAGTGTATCTATAAACCTATCCTTGTAAATGTCATTCTTTAGGGATTTTGAACTCTCCTGATAGGTGCAAACATTAACACAAACCAAGAACACGAAGGCCACAGCCTTCTGTATTATCTCCCTCTCACAGAGTGAGGACGCAGGACATTAATCACTGCAAAGTCACACTTGAGCACGTGTGCACACACGCACACACACACTTGTCCTTCAGAGCGAGAGCTGATTTAGGTAAACATATGTAACCATGGTCTCAGTCACTATTAGTATTTGTTCAACTGATTTGACCTTTTTGACAGAGCATCATAACCCAAGTCTCTAACGACTACTGATTAAAAATACAAAATTAATATTTCAGTGGGAGACTAATTACTAATGAAACAAGGACAAAGGGGGATTGCAAAGTCATCGGCTCCAGAGGGGAAAGCACTCATGCATTTTTCTTGAACTTACTATTCATCAATATCAAATGTAGCTAAGACACGTATATATCTGCTCTGTTAAAGTTAAGAGCAAAGATTTAGTCCAGACAGGTTTATAAATGCATGTGTCTTGGTGGTTATGCAGTATTTAAAGTATGTTTTACACAGTAAATGTATGCCACTTTCATAATTTATTACAACTTTACATAATGGGACCATTTCATGTTTAATGCAATGGAGAGATTTTTTCTTCTCCGACCAATTCTTTGCAGCTGCAATTCCTCTGTCACAGATCAACTTAGTGATTTTTTTTCTTTAGAACCCTTACTGTGCAAAATAACAATAGAGAATGGGCACAGGTTTGCTTTAGATGTATTCACTAAAATCTGGTGTAATTATACGGGCATTCTGCTGACTTTATGTAAAATGATGAGAAATGAGTTACTGATGAAGACCTTGCCTGGAGCAGCTCAGTGAATTTATGTCCTCTTAGTCCTCCACCCCCATTCTGGTGTTATAGTTGAGGTGGAGTGAGAGAATAGTGGGGAAAAAAGAGAAAGAGGAGAGATGAGGGTTGGAAGAATAAGGACAAACGCACTAGATTTTAATAAGGATGTGTCAGAGCAAATAGCCTGGCCCTATATCAACCATGCAGAAGCTCTGGGAGATCTGCCACTGCTCCACTGGGGTCCTTTAGAACTTGCTGTTACAAAATAAAACTTCACTTCAGCTAGAGAGTAGAGCCAGGGCACAAACGCATTATCTTTGTGTTGACTCTGTCTACCACGTGGATCACGGTGTTACATGACCACGGATGTAAACCCTGAAAAGAAAACCTTAACCTGAAGCTGCATCTTTTATTGACAGCTCAGTAAATTTCTAATATTTCAGCTCAGAGAAAGCCAGAGAACTCAGTCTGTTTGGGTTTCTTTGCTTGACCTTTTTACCTTGGGTTAGAATTCCATTAGAACAGAATAGAATAGAATAGAATGCCTTTATTGTCACTATACAGTTGTACAATGAGATACAGAGCATCTCCTACTCAGTGTAAACAGGCTG
>NW_005187891.1:217868-219664 GCF_000239375.1 Pundamilia nyererei
CTTCTTTATGAAGAACACACCAACATGTTAACTATGTCTGAAAGCCAAGAAGAATATGTTAAGCTTAAAATGAAGAAATACACACTTTTACATTGTTTAAGAACAATGTGTAAGTCCTCCACTAACACTCCATCTGCTTCCGCCAAAAATACTTGAAAACTTTACCCAGTGCTCAGATGTCTACAACTGTACACAATTACATACTAATCTAGGCGTAGTAAATAAAGAACTCTAGCATATTGAAAATTATGTTGTAAAAGTAAATGAAAAAGCTTTCTTTTTACTGCCTCTCTCTACGTGAAGTTTGAGTGGTTAAAGTCTTTCTCAGCTGCACGTCTTTTTAGCTATGATAGATTTTGGAATGCCAGGGGAAATCGTTGGTACTACATATAAAAAAATACAGAGAATCCTCTATATTCAAGTATGTGAACTCATCAACATGTTATATTATGAAAATTTGAACCAAATGTTGCCTAAAATCAGTACTATATATTTAAGAATCACTGTCTTTTACTGGGTGCTGTTAAGAAGCTGATGCCAAGTAAACATTCATAGTGAAACATAATAATGTCGTCAACTACATTAGATTGACAAAAGAATTCAAAGGTCAGAACTGAGGTGTATTCAGTCCCATTGCCACAGGAATATCAAGCACCTATATCCATGCAGTCTGCCTATAGTCTAGAAGCATTTGTGAAAGAATGGGTCATTCTAAAGACCTCACTGAATTCAACTTGGTGTTGTAATAGGATGCCAGTGTTTGAAAAATTCCATCTCTTCTAGATATTCTGTGATCAAGCCTAAGTGGTATTATTGCAAAGTAGAACAATTTAGGAACCATAGCAACTTGGGAATCATAAAGTGGCAAACCATGTTACAAAGAGTGTTACTGAACTCCCTAGTGTGTAAAAGTTGCCAGCCTTTTGCAAATGACATAACTCCAGAGTTCCAAAACTCTTCTGCCATTAACATCGACACAGCAACAAGGAGGCATCAGTTTCCATGGCTGTGCAGCTTCTAAGGTGTAAAGGTGACCCAGTGCTTTTGTCCATGTAGTGTGGAATTAACTGCTTTCAGTGCTGCTGCTCTGCATGTATTGAAGCTTTATCAGTTTGTTAACTTTGCTTAAATAAAATTACCATTCTTATACTGTCATGGTCCTGAGTCATTGGACCCAGCGTTTTGTGTTTATTATTATGATCTTATGTTCTACTGTGTTCTGCCTATGTATTTGGGTTTAGACTTTTTAGCTCTTAGGGTTTTGGTTCCATGCTTCCTCTGTTTTGTGTCTGCCCGTGTCTTCCCTCCCTGTTGCCATGTCTAATGTCTTGTGTTAAGCTCGCGTCTGTGTATACCTGTTGTATTTCCTGTTTTACTTTGATAGTCCCTGGCTGTGTCCCAATTAAGAGACCGTACGCTTGAAGTACGCATTTTGAGTGCGATTACGTCACCGCCACGCGACGACGGCTGTCCCAATTCGAAGTGTACTTCAAATGCATACTCCAAATGCGCCGTCGATTTCCCCAAATATCAAGCGTGATCCCATATATCCCACAATTCATAGCGCGGCGGTGGGTGTGGATAATTTGGCCGCAAAATACGGCAGACGGCAGAAGGGAGCGGCCAAAGAGTGAACTGTACTGAATATCATGTCACTTATTTACAGTGTTGGGACTAACGCGTTATTAAGTAACGCGTTACAGTAACTACGTTATTATTGTGGTAACGAGCACGGTAACTAGTTATTATGCCAAAATCAGGAACGCGTTACTCGTTACTGGGATTTAGATAGGGTC
>NW_005187892.1:0-2134 GCF_000239375.1 Pundamilia nyererei
AGACTAAAACAGACATAGCTACGTTAAAACAATAAAACAAGGTACGACCTCTTCCCATGCTCCCAGGATGTAGGTGTGCATTCCTGGAATGCACACCAAGCCTTTTGCAGCCTGCTAGAGATCACACATCCTGTCACTACACAATTGATTATACGCCTCTAAGCATACATGGTTAAATATTTCCTAATACAAATAACTGCATGCAGTATTCTACCATATGCGAACTTATATCACTGAAAGATTATACTGACTACTAAGTACAATTTTCCATTGACAGTTTGCTACCTAGAGATTAGATTCTAAAAAAGGACAGATATTAATAGGTTTGTAGCTTAAACCTATTCGCTGGAATGTTCAAGACAATTCAACTGCACAGCAAAGCAAGACACAAGTAGGCAAAGTTCTTTATGTTTCTCGTGCACAGGAGAGAACTGGACAAAGGCCGTTCCTTCGCTTGACCCCAGTTGCTCTCGTCCGTTCCCCCGTAACACTGCTCTTTTATTTAGGTTACATGAATATACATAGGCTCATTAACATATGACGTGTAGGGTCAGAGTGTGACCCCATAAACAACTTCCCTAAACCTGCTGGTCTCATGATCCCAAGGGGTGTGTGATCTATGCCAGAACACTCTGGAGAGGAGTGAACGCACCCCCTCTTCATGCTACACAGAGTTGTTACAGACCTCCTAGGATGAGACATTCTTTCAATCTACAAATGATTATATACTTCTAAGCATATCTAAATATATATTTCTAGGCATAAAGGACAATCCAACAATACAAATCTAACAGATATATTTTTAAAATCCTGTTGCTCGCATCTAAAAAGGCCATAACAAGGAATTGGCTTAAGAAAGATCCTCCCCGAGAGCAAGTGCTAGAGATTATAGAGGAAATACATCTGATGGAGAGACTGACTATCATTCTACGACTAAAAGGTCATCTTTTTCAACAGCATTGGACTAAATGGTATAAATATAAGCAAAGGCTTGAAGATTCTGTCACTTAATTCAGCTTATATCTCTCTATTTGTTTGATGCCTGGAACAGTACCCCAATTTCTTCTTCTTATATTTTTGTTGGGTTCTGTTTGTTTGTTTTTATTGTTCAAAATTAAAAAATTAAAAAAAAAAGTTCAGGAGGAGTGCCAACCAGGTGGAAAGCAGCAGAGATGGAGTAACTCTTGAAGTTGGCAGGAAGGCCAACAGTAGAGATGGAGCAACTCTGAAGGCCAGCCATGTGGCAAATAATGAAGGCGAAGAAACCCTGGAGCTCAGCTGATGGGCCAGTGGCAGTAGGGATGAAGAAACTCCAGAGATCGGCACTGAGGTAACATGTCCAATCAGACAGCTTAGCAGGAGGCTGGTAGCTGAGATAATTCATTGGTAGCTGACCAATGAGGCACCTCAGGTGGCAAAGCCGGACATTGACAGGGCAGGAGGCCAGATGCTGAGATGGAGTTCCACTAATGATTTGGTTGCTGGTGATGATGAGGTTGCTGGTGATGACAGCGGAGGAAAACTACGGACATGGGATCCTCTGACTATGCTCAGGCGATGATCTCGGTGCTTGGGATACTGAAAACTGTACATTTGTTTCTGTTAAACAAAATAAATGAATGTGTCACCTGACATCCTTTTCAATCCTAATGTCAATTTACATCCCTCCAGCATTTAGAAAATTCTTAAATATAATCCCTAATATTGGTATTGGGATATCTTTGTCAAGTTTAGGTATAGCTCTCAATATTTAAGGATGTATTTGGAAAGCCACTACCAAAAACAAAACTGCCTTCATCTTTTGGATGCTTGGACCCGTTCTTGTCAGGGTCCTGGGTCTCCTGACCCAGCGTTTTAGTTCTTTGTGATTTTAGTATTAAGGTACTTGGTGTGAGTCATTCTATGGTTTCTAGTTTCGATCCCTTGCCCTTCTCGTTTCTCTGTGTCCCCTCTGTTCTGTGTAAGTCTGTGTCTGCATGTTTGAGTTCCCCTCTGTGTCTCTCGGTTCTTAGAGTCCTCTGCCTTATGGTTTATGTCTCTGTGTTTCTTAGTTGCTGTCTCCACGGTGTCAAGTTCGCGTCTCTGTGTGATCCTTCCTGTTTTACTTTGAAGGTCCGTGACTTATGTGAATGTG
>NW_005187892.1:2556-4646 GCF_000239375.1 Pundamilia nyererei
ATTATGATATTTCCTAATTCACGACAGAAATGCACCTGTATATTGACTGTCTAACCCAGCTAAATGAATGGAACTAAAATACTGTATTTAATTATTCATATTATTTGAGAATTATGATCCAGTGATGCATACCTCTGACCAACAGATATCACTTCAAGATAAAGAAATGACTCTGTCAGTCAGAGTGGGCTTGTCTCTGATTTTAGGTTTCCAACTGTACAACTGTAAACACCTTGGCTGTCTGATGCAGCCAAGGTGTTTGATTGATGCAATGGTATCGAGAGGCCTCACACTTCTTCCATTAAAGGTGTGAGTGAGTATGAGTATTGAATCCCCTAGCTGCTCCATTGTTACACAGAGGGAGTTCTGCTTTTCCCCAATGTGTGTTGTATGTGCAACCAGATGTGTTACTTGGTAATAACATCTTGTTTACATGGGAAATGTTTTCAACAAAGTTATACATTAGAACAAAAAAGAATATCTAACAACAAATAGAACATGAAATGCTGCCATAATCACTGTGTAAGAGTCAGGGTCACAATGTGAACAAAAAATAGAACTTCAAATTATCTACTTACTGAGGCGTCTTTTGAAAGAATCTTGAAAATTTTACAGCTGGGATAAGGTGCAGCATTGATGTGCAGCACACGATGATGCATACTATCTCTACATAGTGGACACTGGTTGCACACAGATGTTTTGCTTTGGCAGTAATTTAAACAAAGTTAAATCAACACAAGTTATTCATATTCGATAAACCTGTGTATTTTGTGTTGATACAATGTGACTGAAACATGTTTAGATGAAGTAACTGGAGCTCTTGGAATATTTTAATCCTTCACAATTGTCTCAATTTATTCCAACACTATTCATAACTTCTACCCCATTACTACGTGGTCACTTGAAAACTACATTTTATCTTTATATTACACAATGTTCAACAAAGTATAGAGTCTGGTTAACATAAAAGTTTAATGGATTTATAACAAATTCCACTCCATCCATCGATCTTATCTTTATCAGGGCTGAGGGGGGCCTGGGGCCTATCCCAGATGTGATAGGGTGAGACCCAGGGTACATCATGGACACGTCACAGGCCTATTGCAGGGCTATAACTGCATAACTTTTAACTGTGGGAGGAAACCAGAGTACCCAGAGAGAACCCACTGCAAACTACCTCGATTGTGGATTGTCAATCCAGACTTAACAAAAGTAGGAATTTCCTTTTTTTGAGTGCAGTGGTTCTCTAAGACTTTGCATGCTCTCACTGTGCCAATAAGAATTTGTTCTGGGCCCTACATTTACCTTGTACAATCCAAAGACATATGTTAGGTTCATTAGTGATGTGATGTACACAAATGTTTAAAATGTGGCTTGTAGCACTTGAAGATGTCAGTATGAGCTGTATGAATGTCATTCTCTTCCAGAAAATTGCTAAAAATCAAACTAATTATTATTATTATTGTTATTATTATGTTAATGGTCAGTTAAATAGCATAGGGGTTTGTTAATTAGTTTAATCTTTCTTTGGTGGTAATGAAATTAACAACAGGTCTACTAGCGGGCAAACAATAAAGCAACTACCAAAAGTTGTTTTTTTTTCTCTTTTCATCTTTCTTACTAGATTTGCATTTGGCTCGGGTCAGTGTCACTACTGGTAGTGTTAGGTAATATCTGCACACAACAGTTGTTCACCTTTTCCAGTATGGCACATCAATACTTGGCATTGACAGAAGGTTTGCTGTGAGATGACAGGAGACAGGTAATTACTCTTGAAAAGCTGGACAGGGCTTTAAACCACCAGCAGGATCAATATCTGTTGGTCCAAGAGGAGAGTGTGTGCAAAAAGGGTGTAGCTATTGCAGTATACAGTGTGTTAAGTGGATGAATTGTACAGGGAGATGGCCACAGACAGGAAGGTTTTCCTATGTCGTTCAGTGGTGCTTTTTGGTACTCTCAGTTTCTCACTGAAAATGCTCCTGTGACTGACCAGCATGTCATGGAGTGGGTAGGAGGTATTATCCAACATTGTCTTTAATTTGGACAACATCCGCCTCTCTGACACCACCTTAAGGGAGTCCAGCTCCATC
>NW_005187892.1:5836-7295 GCF_000239375.1 Pundamilia nyererei
GTGCTGAGTGAGATGGAGGGGGAGACTTGTTTTCCCACCCTCACTGATTGGGGTCTGTCTGTGAGGAAGTTGAGGATCCACTGACACAGTGATGAGCTGAGTCCAAGATCCGTCAACTTGGTGAAAAGCTTAGAGGGAATTATCTACAACAGACTTGTAGAAAATCCTGAGCATTGTTCGGCAGATGTTGAAGGACCTCAGTCGCCTCAAAAAATAGAGACTCTGGCCCTTCCTGTAAAGTGCTGTGGTGTTTTTCGCCCAGTCCAGTTTATTGTCAATGTATACTCCAAGGTATTTGTAGTCCTCCACAATGTCAATATTGACCCCCTGGATTGAAACAGGGGTCGAGTGTTTCCTGGTCTTCCTGAAGTCCACGATCAGTTCCTTGGTCTTTGCCACGTTGAGCTGAAGACAATTCTGCTCCCACCACGTGACAAAGGAGTCGACCACAGCCCGGTACTCTGTCTCATCATCTCTGCTGATGCGTCCAACCGCTGCAGAGAAAACTTCTGAAGATGGCAGGTCTCTGTGCAGTGGCTGAAATCTGTCGTGTAGAGGGTGAAGAGGAAGGGAGAGAGGACGGCACCAGAAGGGACCGTCCTCTCTCCCTTCCTCTTCATAAAAGCACATTTAAAAACAACACAGGTTGGCCAAAGTGCTGTACATAGTAAAAAAGTAGATTATTGAACGGATCATGTAAAGGCACTTTACCTCATTCTCACATTTACCCATTCACATGCATTCAGACTCTGGTGTCTGACTAAACAATCAGAAACAGACTTCACTAGGTTAGCTTGAGGGCCTGGTATCTTCTAATGCAGTGGTTCCCAAACTTTTTTCAAGGTCCCCCTTTGTTTTACAAGAAAAATCTTCGCAACCCCCCACCACCTAACAATAGTTTGTCCGTGATTTGTACAGGGGGAACAAGTTATGGCAGGATCAGCCTGATATTATTTGTATCCCACTGTAACTTTACTGTATAAACAGCTAACATCTCCAAAATGTCAGGAGTAGTTAGTCATTACAGGAAGTGTTTGTGAACTAAAAATCAAGAATGTGGGATTCTGTTTTTGCGTGACGCAGGGGAAACTAATTCTGTCGCGGAGACCTACCTTGGCACTTGTGCAGGTGAAGCCAAAGGGAAGATATGCTTCTTCATATTTTCTAGTATTTGGCTTGAAAGGAAGTTTGTTTGGAAACATATTTGGGAATCCTTCATCTCTTGCTTTGCATTTGTGTGGGAGACCTGTCAAAAACCTGTCCATTATCCTGTCCAGTGTCCAAGCATTCTTTTGTTTTTATTCATTCCCCGACCCCCCTGCAATGGCTCTGCGCATCTGTCTCCCAAATCCAAACTGGAAGCTGGTTGCACAGAAGAGGGGCCTGAAAACTGAAGGCTCTCCCTCCCATTCTACTTTTAAATACTCTAGGAACAACAAGTAGGCCTGCAGAGCGAGAG
>NW_005187892.1:7676-10651 GCF_000239375.1 Pundamilia nyererei
TGTGGAACTCCATAATTAACCTCAGTGTGTGAAGAGGACTCTCCATTTACATGTACAAATTGTAGTCTATTAGATAGATATGATACATACCTACAGCATGTTCTAATCGCTCTAATAGGATATTATGGTCAACAGTATCGAATGCTGCACGCAGTTCGTGGCCTTGTGTGGGAAGAATATGCAGGCAGTTCCTGGAGGATTAAGGAAGTGACACCACTGACTGCCCTCCACAGTCGGCTGACCAATACAATACCTTTGATGCATTATATTTCAGTCCATCTGATGCTGCCAGGTTTCCCCTCAGAGTGTCCAGGAGCTCAGTTATGCCTTATAAATATATATATGCCTTATACCATAAACACTACTCAGTACCATTTTGAGTCACTGGAATGCCATTTCCAGAAAACAGACTACTGTGCCTCATAATTGGCAGAATCCCTCTGTCCTCGCCGATTGACTTACCACTTTCTGTCTCTCTCTTTCCTAAGCGCTGTACCTCTGTTCTGTCTAATGGCAGTTTGCATAATCTTCACATTGATTTAAGAAAAACAGTATTTCTGGGTGGAACCTCGATTGTCTCCAACAGTGTTTAAAGTCAGCCACTCCCCTGGTAGATTTAGTATTCATAACTGTACAAGAAGTATATCATGACCTTGCTGAGGTATTTAGTAAAGATCTCACCCTCTCACTTATACCACCACTGCTGCTTCCATATGATTGCACAATCATTCTGCTACCAGATGCTCCATTCATCTCAAGCCATCTATATAGTTACATAACCAATTCACTAGAATAGAATAGAATAGAATCATCATTTAATTTAAAACACATATACAAACAAACAGTACACAGGTCACAGAACAGAAAAATACACATTTTGTTTTAACATATTTACATCAAGGACAATAGTTACCAAAAACAGAGTACTGTACAGTTATTAGAATTAAATAAAATTAAATACAGATAAGAGGCAAACCCAGGTTGTAGTGTGAATCGGTTGATAAAATAGTGCAAGTTACAGTGCTGATGTAAACATCTATGTTTGTTGGGAGCAATTTTGATTGTACAGTACACTAGCCGCTGGAATCATCTGTCACTTAAGACAGTAACACTTCTGTCACTGATTTCTGTGGGATAAACAAAATTACTGTTAAAACTAAATATCCTCTGCCTTTTTTGTCCTCTGCTTTTCAGCTCTTTTAGGGTGCGTCACTGTTCACCAAACCTACCACCTGATAAGAATTAAAGAGAGTGATTAATAGAAAGCAGCCTTTTAGACACATCTGGACCACTTTGAATATTGCCATACTTTTTTTGGCTAATGTCTCCCCAGTTTTCTAACCCCTTTTCAATGACATGCTACATGACTTCATTAATCATTTTGTGCCTGTTTACCTTGATGACATTCGTATTTTCTCAAAGTCTGTCCAGGAGCATAAGTCCGATGTCCTTCTGGTTCACCAGTGTCTTTTGGAAATGCCTCTATGTCACGTTGAGACAGTAAAATTCCTAGGGTTCATTGTGAAAAGGGGAAAAGCGCAGGGCAGATACAGTTAAGGCAAAAGCGATTGTTTATTGGTGATTGGCCAGTACCTCCAGAGAAAGTTGCCTTACCTCTATCCCATCTCACATCTCCAAAGGTCCAATTTAAAGTGAGAATCTTCCAGTGATACAGATTTCTTCTTCTGAGTCTCCCATCTCTTCTTTTTTTCTCCTCTTTTTTGTTCTTAAAGCATAAGCATGTAAGCTTTTAAACTCTCTGATCTTTCAGAGATATGTTTGCCTCCTTTTTCAAATCTGTGAAGGCATGATTACTCCTTTCCCAAGTTGTTGTTGTCTTCCTTTCTGTTTTTTCTTTAGGCCATAAATCCTGCATCCTTTGAAGGTAGGGGTCATGCTCATCATGTCCCCATATCTGAGGTCTTCCATCCTCACCCAGAACTTCTGATAATGTTCCCTGATGAGCTCAGATATTCAGGTTGAGTAGGTTTGACTAACTGAATGAAAGCTGTGGAGCATCATCATTTATTTATTCTCAAATATTTACTTCAGGCAGAATAATGATATTAAAATAATACAGAATTTACCCTGCAGAATACTCTGCAGAATAATCACTGTTCTTATTTATATTCATGTTATAAACATTGGTTTTAACACTTCCTTTCAGATTAAATTATCTTCAGCACAAGAGGTCTATATTCTTTTAAATAATTCATTGGCTCGATTTTAAGTGTTAATCAGTCACTTTAAAAATCTTACCCCCTCCTCGATCTCACTGGACCCCTCTGGAAGAGCATGTAGACCACAGGTGTCGAACTCCAGGCTTCGAGGGCCAGAATCCTACAGGTTCTAGATGTGTCCTTGATCCAACACAGCTGATTTAAATGGCTAAATGACCTCTTTGACATGTCTTGAAGTTCTCCAGAGGACTGATAATGAACTAATCATTTGATTCAGGTGTGTTGACCCAGGGTGATATCTAAAGCCTGCAGGACACCGGCCCTCGAGGCCTGGAGTTGCCTACCCCTGCTTTAACAAAATCAGCTTGAAGCTGATGGTGAAGCTGTCTCTGCTCAGTTTTATTATCTCATGCTGTAATTGTATTTTGGACTTATTGCCAGAAAGACAGCAGACAGTATGTGTTGGCAGTAAGAAATCACCAAAGCAGGGCTGCACTCTGGGCTGAGTAGGGGAGACCGGGGATAGTTGTAACGTGGGTCAGTTGTAACACTTCCAATTTCTCCAGTCAGGGCTAAGTTTCAAATGATGTGACTCATCCTGTGCATGCCCAACTCAGTTCTGCTATCACATGTGAAAAATCAGCACATTTTGTCAAACACAGACAATTTAACATGAAAAAAAGTAATTTGTATGCCAAAAAGTAAGTTTTTCTACTTTATTTCAATGTTTAACAGCATTATCTGCTTTGCAGTTAAACTCATCAAAATTGGTGCAAGAGCTGTAGGTTATAATGC
>NW_005187892.1:10834-21869 GCF_000239375.1 Pundamilia nyererei
GGAAGACCAACCAAAATTAATGAAATATTCAGTTGCAGAAAATTCCATAATTTGTCTTTTTTGGGGGGTTGGAATATGTTCAAAAGCTAGATTTCTGCATTCTGTCACACACACACACGTAGCTACATAAATGGCTCTAAGTGCATTCATGTGTTGAATAAACAAAGATTACATGTTAATATTTTGTCAGTACCCTTATTTCATTGTGTTACATTTCACCCCAGGATATGTTACAACTAACCCAGACTATGGGGTTAATTGTAACATTTCACTCTTTGTGTTTGAGGCCATACCATGCAATGGGCAATTGTGCTGCAGAGAAAATAGCTGCACTATTTAATAGCCGAGACATGTAAATACTTTGCATTACATTTTGAATCCACTACCTTAAACGAGCTCCAATTTACAGACAGAAATGTCAAAAATGTTACAACTATCCCCGGTCTCCCCTACTTTGTCAACTGCTCTTTACTGTGGTGACAGATGACTGCACTGCCAAATCCAGCACAGATCAGATCAACATGCTTGCTGATGATACAACAATATTAGCACTCATCATCATGGACATGCTTTTCTATAGTGTCTGCAGATGTTGTGCTATCAGTGCTCAGGTGTTAACAAACAATGAAAAAGGTCAACTGTACACTATCACCTTAAAAACAAATAGTTTTTATTAGAAGTGGCCACAAATAGTTATTGCCAGTTCATCTAATTTGGGATGACGATACAAATCATGCATAAACACACATGCAAACTCATCACTACTTGTGATGTCAGCAACGGCCATACGTTTCTCACTTTTAATTGGACAAGTGCATAATGTATTCGTTATTCTAATTAGCTGAGAAATGTTACAGTCATGTGACTGTCATGTTAAAAGTCTCTTAACACACTCCTCATACAGGTATGTAGACAACCTCATACAGGTATGTAGACAACCTAAAGAATGCATTGTTTGTTTGTTTGTTCATGAGAACAGAGAAAGAAATGTTTTTTTGAATGCTGAAAATTGAAACTTGTTCCAGGGCTGTGACAGGGAGTCATGGAGTTATTCAATGTGACTGTTAATACTGTGAGCTTCCTTCTCTGCGATTCACAAAAGAACAAATTATGTGTGTTATTATATGTTGTCCTCAGCTCATTTATGCTTCTTACAATATGTGGAAATCTTCTTGTGATAATTTCTATAATTTACTTTAGATATCTCCACACTCCTACAAACTACCTTATCCTCTCTATGGCTGTGGCTGATCTACTAATTGGTGCTTTAATATTTCCTTTGAGCATGACAGTGTCTCTAAAGCCATGTTTGTATATATACAGTTTACTGTGCAACTTAAGAAGCACAATGGATGTAACAATGGGTGTATCTTCCTTATTAAATTTGTGCTGTATTTCTGTTGATCGATATTATGCTGTTTGCCACCCTCTGATATATAAAACTAAAATAACTGATTGTGTTGCCATGAAGATGGGCCTTGGAAGTTGGGCTGTTGCTATCTTGTGTGGAATTTTTGTCTTCCTGCTGTTTTTTATTTTAGACGAATGTGACACAAGTTGCGTTTTCGCTCTCATTGCCGCATCAGTGGTAGTATATTATATCCCAACAATAGTTTTACTTTTCATGTACACCAAAATTCTTGTTGTTGCACTGAGGCAGGCACGCAGCATCCATAATACAATTTCTCAGAACACAAAGTCTAAAGCAGTTTCCAGTACGGAGAGAAAGGCCACAAAGACATTAACCATAGTTATTGGAATATTTTTAATTTTTTGGGTTCCTCTTTTTCTTAGTTATTCATTTGTTCCTCTGGATAGTTTTATACTTTATGTGCTTCTTGAACCATTTAACTGGTTTGCAATTTCTAACTCAATGCTCAATCCCTTTATTTATGCTTTCTTTTACACTTGGTTTAGAAGAGCTTTTAAAATGATAATTTCTGGAAAAATATTTCAAGGTGATGTTACTAACATAAAACTACACTGACAGCTATATATATATTATGAATTATATCAATAAGAGTAAATATCACCACAGTTGATCTTCTCTATGTTGTTCATTACAGTTTCAACTATGTAAGTCAACTGTCACTATGCACAGACTGAACTGCCTATGTACAGATTTTATCAGTACACTGTTAATGAGCTTGTTCATGTAATTATCACGTTTCTATAAAATATGAAGATATATTGAATGGCTGTTAAAAGTGAGCATGACACAAATGATCATTCTTCTACTACTACTTCTGTATTGCCCTTATAGAAGACCTTGTTGACAAACAGCATATAATGTTACAATAAACATGTACATAATTGTTATAATAATTCTGTCTCTTTTTAAAAAAAAATTAAGTGTGTACTGTGTAAATGAAACACGACAACACAGAGTCCCTAATTAAAAGTGTGAATGACTGTTGAATCCTTATTCCCTAAGCTTGTCTGCATGTCTGCTTGTCTGTAATTACAGGTGTTTAGTCCACTTCCCTTGTGTGTACTGTGTAAATGAAACTCGACAACACAGAATCCCTAATTAAACGTATGAATGACTGTTGAATCTGTATTCCTTAAGCTTGTCTGCTTGTACACAGAGCTAACTTTCTCCCAACCAGCTCTAAGAAAGGTCTAACTGTAGCACTTGGCAAATACATAAGGTAAAGATGTTTGGAGCAGAAAACAATAAAAGAGCAACAACAGTAGTGACATGATATTTTCCCATAATTACTGCCTTAGGATGGTGACATTTTTCATTGCTCACACTAAATTAACCCAAAAAGTCTGTTTTTATTAATTTTTCATTTACAAACATACGTACATACATACATACACACAGTATATCTCAACAGGAAAACTAAATATATTTTGAACATGGGAACAACTTTTTTTCAGGCGACACATAACACACGTGTTCCCATCAAAGAAACTGAATCATGAATCTGAACAGCAACACTGAGATAAAATATGTTTATGCCACCCACAAAAAAGCTTTTTCATTTCACTGTCTTAAAAGTGGGAGTTTAAATGCAGTAAACCTTTTCCCCTCTTTCACTCTCTTATTCCCTCTTCTTGTGTGTGAGAGAATGTGTGCGTGTGCATCAGGTATGCTTTGTGTCCCAAAGTTGAGTATTTCTGCTATTCTCTCTGCACCTGAGTGTGACACATTATCACACACCTGCATGTTGTTGGGCCAGTTAAGGTCTGACTACAAGAGAGGGAGTTTCTCCTCAGCCAATAACATATCATTGGCCTCTTAAAGCAAGCTAGGTTCCCGCACATTGGAGACTTATAGAATCGGTGTAAGTGTGTTTCTTTGGCCCTTTTTTCTCCTCTGTTCAGAATGCCGATAACACAAGGTGGGAGAGCTGAAACTGGACCTTCACTGAAGGTCCAGTTTCAGGTCACTGAAGGAAATTGCTCGTTGAGATGGCTTGCCAACCACTAGTGAAGAAATACTATTGAACTGTGTTATTATAATGAATTCCATTTCAATCCATTATACTTTTACTAGATCATACTGGTAACATGATGTTTACAGAGACCCATCAAACTTACTCTATGTTAACATTAGGCCTCACATAACATTCACTATAACACAAATAAAAGGAGGGACAAATACTGTTTTATGCTATATTTTGTTTGTGTCTCTTCTGTCATTGTGGCTCAGTAGTGAGTAGTGGTGCAACAGATCACTGTTGACCCGTGATCCGAACCGATCCCTCTCCATGGTTCGGTACGCACATGATCCGAAGATTCGAAAAAGAAAAAAAAAAGTTTCACTGCACAAGTTTCATGCGCAATCTGCGCATGGTCAGTCTTTCAAGCAATAGTCATGACCAGCGCTAGCGGTCCAACTGAAGGAGCAGAGGACCTCGAGAAACCTCCAGCATCACTTAAATCTCATGTGTGGGAGCATTTTGGCTTCCCCGTTAAATATGTAGATGGGTAAAGGGTGGTGGATAAAACACAACAACAACAACAACAAACTTTATTTATATAGCACATTTAAAACCAGTGGTGTACCAAAGTGCTTAACATGCAAGAGAGTAGGATGAAGTAACAGGGAAGGATGAGGGCTATGGGGCAAGGTACCAAAACATGCTAGCAGGCTGAATGGCATTAAAACACAAAAGCAAAAGAATTGCTAAAAGCATAAAAGGAAACTAAGTGTAAAGGATAAAACAGTCAAAAAATTTTAAAATGATTAAAAGTAATTAAGAATAAGCCAAAGATAAGAATAAGCATTAAGCTAACTGACAAGCAGGCGTTAACTGGTAGAAAAGGCGAGGCTAAATAAGTGGTTTTTAACCGCGATTTGAAGAAATGGATGGAATCAGACTCGCGTATAGCGATGAGGAGGTTATTCCATAAATCAGGTGCTGCCACGGTAAACGCGCGGTCACCTCTAGTCTTCAACCGGGATCTCGGGAGTACCAAGAGTGACTGGGAAGATGATCTTAGTGCTCTAGTAGGGGTGTATAATCTAAGTAGCTCAATGAGGTAGCTTGGCGCTATATTGTTAATAATTCGGAAGGTAAGCAGCAGGATTTTGAATTGAATGCGATACTTAATGGGAAGCCAATGCAGGTCAGCAAGGACAGGGGTAATAGAGACATGGCGCCCACTACTAGTAAGGAGACGAGCAGCCGCATTCTGAACAATTTGGAGTCTATGGAGGACAGGAGAGTTAAGACCGAAGTAAAGTGAGTTGCAATAATCCAACCTAGATGTCACAAAGGCGTGGATAAGCTTTCCAAGGTCCCTATGCGGAACATAATGTCTGGCCTTGCTAATAAGACGCAATTGATGGAAGCAAGATTTAACAACAGAAGACACTTGTTTGTTGAACTTAAAAGAGCTGTCCAAGAATACACCCAGGTCACTAACAGTGTCAGTGAGGAAACTGTTAAAGGAACCGAGGGCGTCACGGAGTTGGCCACGGGGGACTCTGCTGTCAAACACGATAATTTCAGTTTTCCTGTCATTTAGAATAAGAGAATTACCTGCGAGCCAATTTTTGACCTCACGCATACACTCGCGAAAGCCGTACAAAGACATAGCAGGATCATCAGTTAGTTCGAAATACATCTGTATGTCGTCAGCATAACAATGAAGTTTGATACCATCATGGGGAGGCTCGCGGCTCTCCAACGGGAGATCGAGAGACCAGTGTCAGAGTGCTAAATTCGGAGCTGCTCGCATAAAGGAGAAATCAACAATATTCAACATTTGGACACCACGGCGCCAGCTGCTCAGGCCCGAGGCTGGAGCCCACCAAAACAACTCCCTGATAACGACTGTGTGATGACTATTCTTCCCATCCCATGCAAGGACACCTGGATTGGCTGGAGGACTGTTTACTTAGCCTGATAGGCCGAAGGACACTGTCTCAGCTGAACTATGGACACGCACACACATACACTTACACTGATAGGCACTCACTCATCCCCCCTCCCTTTCCAACGCCTTCGATGCTTGTTTCCTGCGAAGGAACACGGCGGGTCTCTGTGCCGCGCTGGAATGGTAGCGCTGTGCAGGGCGGCTGCTGTGTTCGTTTCGGATTACTCCTCACCCCCCACCCACCCCTGTATCTTGTCATGTCTTCATAATGTTGTGCTGTGGACATTTATGTGCTCTTTGTGCAGAGGAGTTTTTTTGTTTCCTGTTCTCATGCTGTCCTACCATGGAAGCACAGCATGAGTAGGGGTCTCTTTTTTTCCTCTTGTACTTTCCCCACTGTAGTGGACATTTCAATATTTTTTTTCTCTGATTCTACCAATCTCTGACCTGTATCCCCATGTAATGTTTATGCTATATGTGTAAGGTCGGGGGGGGGTCCCATTTCACTGCAGGGCAACCTGCATGTGACGAATAAAGCTTTGATTGATTGATTGATGTGTAATGTTATACTTCTCAAAGATTGCGCCTCATATACAGTGAGAAGAGCAGGGGGCCAAGGACAGATCCTTGCAGCAGAGGATAAATAAGGGCCAAAATTGATCGAGAAGGACCTATTAGAAAGGTATGACTTAACCAATCAAGGGCGGCACCTCCAATGCCAACTGTGTGTTCAAGCCTCGCTAATAGGATGTTATGATCTACCAGCCGAGGATAGATCTAGTAGGACCAAGACTGAAGAGCGTCCAGAGTCAGCAATCAGAAGGAGATCATTGAGGACTCTGAGCAAGGCCGTTTCAGTACTATAACAGGGTTTGTAAACAGACTGAAATTTATCATAAATGGCATTCAGATCCAAATACGGCTGGAGTTGTGAAAGAACGATCCTCTCCAGTATTTTGGACAGGAATGGAAGGTTAGAGATTGGCCTATAGTTTCCAAGATCGTTATGATCAAGGTTCTTTTTTTTAAGAACGGGCTGGACAACAGCGTGTTTGAAGGCTAAAGGAACAGAGCCTGCAAGTAGGGATATATTCATTAGAGATAGGATGCTGAGTTCAATTACGCTGAAGCAATCCTTAACTATACGAGATGGAAGGATATCATAAGCAGGAGAGGTGTCCTTTGATTGGTCAATAAGTCGCTTGAGAGTATGGAGTGACACCGGCTCAAACTGTTGAAATGATAATGAACAACCAGGGGTGGGAGTAAAACTCGGCACCGAAGGGAGCGAGAACTTAAAATGTAGAACTTTATGAATAAAATGAGTTAAAAGATTTTCACAGAGAGCAGGAGAGCACGCCAGTGGCATTTCAGGACAGGGGTTAACCAATGAACTGAAAACATTAAAGAGGGATTGGGGGTTGTGACCATGAGTAAGAATAATTTTAGATAGGAAGGCAGCTTTAGCCATTTTAGCAGCAAGTTGAATTGCAACCGGCGGGCACGCAGGATATCATAAGAAACCTGGAGTCTATCTTTCTTTCATCTTCTCTCATCCCGGCGGCACACACGTTGCAAGGCACGTGTAGAATCGTTTAGCCAGCATCGGGAAAAGGATCTAGGGTGCTTCATTTTAACAGGGGCAACAGTATTGAGGATGGAGGAGCATGTGGAAAAAAAGGTACTAGCAAAGTCATCAATCATGGAAGATAGGGAACAGTCAGGAATGGAGGAGGCAAGTTTCGGAAAAGACGTTAAAAAATTCTCCACAGTTCCAGAATTAATTATATGTGTAGGGTGTAGGAAAGACTCAGGGTGAAGTTCAGAAGTACATAAGTTAACATCAAAGATAACAGGAAAGTGATCAGAAATCCCAACATTGCTTATATCCTTAATGCTAATGTCCAAGCCATATGAAAAAAACAGATCGAGAGTATGGCCCCTAGCATGGGTTGGTTGATTACTGGACAAGATTAAAAGAGTCTGTTAATGCAAGGAAATCTTTGGCTAACGGATCGTCATTACAGCAGATATGAATGTTAAGATCACCAACAATAAGCACACAGTCATATTTAAAAATAACTGATAGGCCGAAGTGAATAAAAGTCTTATTATATTTATGTGGCCAGTAAACCACAACAAACAGAGAAGTTCGCGAGGCGGTCATCTCCAGAAGTTGAGCCTCGTAGCTGAGGTAGGAAGGACAGGGTAGCTGTTGGACTTTGTATTTACATTTAGAGACTGAGGGTAAGCTACCGCCTCTACCGGTAAGCCTCGGAGAGCTAAAAAACACACAGTCCGGGGGGAGAAGCTCAGAAAAGGGAAGCGACTCACCAGGGCGAATCCAGGTCTCTGTCAAAAAGAGAGCATCAAGGCTCGTGGCGGAGAAAAAGTCTACACATGGTTGGACCTCCAGGGCAACGGAAAACTACGTGACCGTGACCGCTCATTACATCACAGCCGAGTGGGAGATACGAAGCCCTGTACTGCAGACACGCCCCCTCTATAAGAGTCACACGGGTACAAATCTGGCGCACTTACTGACGGAAGCGATGGCAGAGTGGAGGATAGAGAGGCCCAATACCAATATCCCAGTCACAACAGATAATGCTAAAAACCAAATAAATGCCGTGAACGAGGCAGGACTGGGCCCACAGATAGGGTGCTTTGCACATGCAATTAATTTAGCATCCCAAAAGGGAAAGTGAGTAAGATGGACCGCCTCCTTGGGAGGATAAGGAAGGTGGATTCCTACTTGCACCGAAGTTCAACAACTGCTCATGTGCTTAAGAGCAAGCAAGATATGCTACAACTGCCTACTAATAAACTCATACATGATGTCCCAACAAGGTGGAACTCCACTTATGATTAGGGATGGGTATCGTTTAGGTTTTATCCGATACCGGTGCCAAACCGGTACTTTTGAAACGGTGCCGGTGCTTAAACGGTGCTCAAACCGGTGCTTAAAGAATGGAGAACACAAAATTGGTCCAAAAACCTCTCATGTTCAGCTGTTTTTTTGTAAAAAGATAACAATGTTAGCCTTCTCTGCAGCTATAGGGGATTTATGGCATCACTCTTGGCTGGAAGCAGAGCTTAATCAATGGAAAAAACACAAACTTTGTCCAAAAACCTCTCATGTTTAACTGTTTCCCACTTTTTCTTTGGTCATTTTAGCCTTTTTGGCCAGGGTGAAGAGAGTACCTGCCATCAAACAAGAAGACAGCCGCATGTAGCTATGATGATGTTTGCTAGTTCACCTTACATGCACTAATGTAATAACGAGGTTAGCCTACTCAACGTAAATTACACACGAACAACATTAAGCTACTCACGCAGAGAAGAACGGCAGCTGCTGCCATCATCATCACCTTTGACAGTATCACAGTATCACCTTAAAGCACTTGTTGCAGGCTGCTGAGTATACATATTTTGCTGTGAAGTACAGCCAGACTTTTGACTGCTTCGCCTCGGGCATTTTTAATCTGTAGCACTGCTCTAAAAGAACGTACTACTATCCTCAGAAACGTAAAATGATTGGCTAGAATCTAAAGTGTATGACATCTTAGGAAAAAAAAGCACCGAAATGAAGCACCGAAATGTGCGCTGCTTTTTGGTCTGGTTACTAAAGTTTATGTCAGAACTGGTGCCATCATGGCACCGGATACCGGTACCCATCCCTACTTATGATATGTTGGAACGTTATCATGAGCAGCAGACAGCTATGTACTCTGCACTAACAGACAAAACCCTGAAGAAAAATGTCAGAGAGATCGTCACCTTGTCTGATGATGATGTTAGAGTGGCAGAGGAGGTCCTCCAGCTGCTCAAACCACTCAAAGCGGTTACAACTCTGTTGAGCACTGAAACTGCACCATGTGTCCATGATCCTGCCTCTGAAAACAAGGATCCTACAATCCATGGTCCCAAGTGAGGAAGACAGCACCATCACAAGAGATGTCAAGACTACCATTACAGAGGACCTGAAGCCCAGATACACTTCACCACCAGCCCTACAGGAGTACCTTCACAGAACTACTGCACTTGATCCAAGGTTCAAGGCCCTGTCTCACCTAGACATTGCCCTACGCCTGAGGACATACAGTGATCTCACTACTGAGACTGTGAGCAGTCTTGGCACTGCAGACTGTGAAGAGGTAAATAAAATAAATATTTAGAAATTATATATATATATATATTTTAATGATAATGTTTTTCTTCAAAGTTATTGCCACATTTTAATGTCAATGAAATATTCTTTTAAAAATAATTGTTTTAATCAATAAAGTAACTTTCCCTGTAGGGTCAAGCAGCACCAACAGGAGCAGACACAAGTCCTCCTCAAAAGAAGTCGGCAATGGCAGAGCTTTTTGGCGACACTTTTGTACAGAAGGACATGGGCAGCAAGGCTTTTGCTGAAACCATCAAAGAGGAGGTGGCATCGTATGAGGCAGTAAGTGGCATTCCAGTGGATGGTGATCCACTGACGTAGTGGAAAAGTAATGAATGTAAATACCCTCACCTTGCCATAATGACAAGACGCTATCTGGGTGTGCCTGCCACTTAAGTGCCTAGCGAGAGGGTGTTCTCAACAGCAAGGGACATAGTTACAGCAAAGAGGTCTACACTCTCCCCAGAAAATGTAGACATCCTCATCTTTTTGAAAAAAAAAAACTGAAGTTATAAGCTCACATCTGCTTTGCTTTCTTTCTTCTTTTTTGATGATGTGGACATAAGCTAGTTTTTATTTCATTCTCCAAATGTTCAAAGTAAGAAGCAATGATACCTTAAATTGAATTTTAAGTTGTTTTTGATTGTGCCCACATTAAAGGAAATAATTAAAATGCCCTATAATGCACCTTAATTTGTTTTTATATAATTGTGTGGAATGATTCTAGAGTTGAATGTTTTTTAAAGGGCAAAAAATACTTAACTAAATAAACGGACAGTTACATTTGTCTTGTCTTTTTTGCTGATCCAAAAATTTATCCGATCCATGACTTAAAACCGTGATCTGATCCGAACCGTGAGTTTTTTGATCCGTTGCACCACTAGTAGTGAGTATGGGCCCAGTGTGCCTATTCACTTCTATGATGTCTGGATATGCTTCTTATGACACGGTGCATATTGTCCTCTTTTAAGATGTGGATCAGGGCATGAGTGAGCTCCTGTACAGACTGTGGCCTATCTGGGTTTAGGTCAGTGATAAATTAGGACCAGTCAGAAGCATGCCTTTGTCATCTATAAACAGCCTGCTAATTGCAGCTACATAATATCAGGCATTTGTGTTTCACCATAGAACCCAGAGCACACTGCAGGAGCATAAGATCTGACAGTGGGTCCTGCTACCTAACAAGGCATTTCTGGCAAGTCAGTGGAGGTCTTTGGATGTCTGGGTGACCTACAAGACATGTTGTATAAAGCTCTGTCTCTGCTGACTGTAGTACAACGTTCAGCAGAGATTTCCGGTATTTCCGGGTCACTGCTCGTGTGGTCGACTGGCCAGTCAGCTGAGCAGTTTTGTCACTGTCTGCTGAGGCAAACTGGAGTGTGAAGAGTGGACCCAGGTGCAGACATTCTAAAACTCAAACTTAACTGATCATGAGCCGTTTATTAAGGCAGACAGAACAGTACAAAATAAAAGGGCGAAAACAATGCAAACTAAGCAATAACCTAAACTGGGTAAACTAGAAAGGAAACA
>NW_005187892.1:23545-27163 GCF_000239375.1 Pundamilia nyererei
TTTGTGTTCTCCATTCTTTAAGCACCGGTTTGAGCACCGTTTAAGCACCGGCACCGTTTCAAAAGTACCGGTTTGGCACCGGTATCGGATAAAACCTAAACGATACCCATCCCTAATTTTGACCCTATTTTTCTTCCTTTCAACTGATTGGTCAATATCATGTCAATCACAAATTTAACAATCCAGTCAGAAAACAGATGGGTTTGACTGTCGGAGGGGCGCTTTTTTGAACTGCAGGTCCTTGAAGGGTAATACAGTTTGAAGCTGGAGGATCTCTATATAAATATCCGATAGAAGTTAGGTCCCCTATCTGTGCCGCGTCATCTGTTACCATTCCTGTCACTCTAGCGACACGTCATGATTCATAGTTTTTCAGTCTCTGTTCTGGTCATGTTCATAGTAATCTGCTCCTGTCATGTTTTCATAGTCTTTCATGTACCAGTCCAGAATTCTGTTCTTTGCTTTTTCATGTCGTGTTCATAGCTCATAGTTACAGTTCAAGTCAGAGTCTTAGTTTGTCTTAGTCTTTAGTTGTTTCCCAGTTTAGGCACTTTGTTTAGGTCATTGCCATAGTTTATGTTTGTTTATTTTTGCTTTACTGTTTACCGGCCCTAATAAAGGCTCACTTTGAGTTCAGTAAACAGTTTGCCTCGTTTGTCTGTGTCCGCACCTGGGTCCTTCAAAGTTTGAAGTTTAATACTTATTATACGTATTATTTCTCAGGAAGTTAACTTCATGCTTTGATAAGCAGGGGTTACAACAGAAGGATATCCACATTTGACAAGGAAAAAAATTCTGAGTTGAAAGACACTCCAAAGAAATTTCAAACCAACTGCCACAATGATTCTATTGTAGGAAAAGGAAGAATGAAACGTACAGCACTACAAGCGTGACTGTCCATTAGTGCTTTTGTTACCTACTGATGACCCAGTTTCTGGCTCCTGCACTGGGGTTGATGTACACACAGCTGTGGGTCACTGTGGGTTATGTGTAAGCTTTGTGTTAGCAATGAAAATAAAAAGCCAATGTTATGACTTCTGTCCTAAACACACTTTTTACTTTACCATGACCCGCTACTTCTTTTACCTAATATAAATATTACCCCATATCTCCACTCATCAAAAATTGTAGCTCCTTCTGCTGAATTAACTGAAATTGCCTGATTGTAATCCAAATTTGGAGGAAAAAAGCAAAATTGTTTGACTTTGTCTTTCTACCCGCCAGGTGTGCAAATAACTTGGAAATCAAGTTATTGGTTACAGTCTGTAACCAATAACTTGTTTGAACAGCATGTTGTCATGGTGGTTAGCACTGTTGCCTTACAGCAAGAAGTCCCCGAGCTCCACCACTTGGCCAGGGTCTTTCTGTGTGGAGTTTGCATGTTCTCCCCGTGTCTGCATGGGTTCTCTCTGGGCGCTCTCGTTTCCTCCCACAGTTCAATGACATGCAGTTACTGGGTTTATGTGACGGCCAGGTGACCAGTGCGAGGTGTGTACCCACAGTTGTGAAATTAAATCATCTTTATAATAGAAAAGTTACAAAAAAACAATAAACTCACAATGCTGGGTCAAAACACCCAACACCCTGACAGGTTACGTGAATTGGTGAATCTAAATTGCCCATAGGTGTGAATGTGTGTGCAAACGGTTGTCTGTCTCTGTGTGTTAGTCTTGCCCCAGGCTGGTGACCCATGCAGGGTGTACCCTGCTTCTCACTCTATTACAGCTGGGGTAGGCTCCAGTAACCCTGATAGGTGGAAGAGAGTGGATAGAACGTTACAGAAAAGTGTTATTATAATTAGAGTTTAATGACACTTAAAACCACATTACTTTGGAACATGTTACTCTCAACACTGATTATACACCAGGAGATGTATAAATCAGTTCTAAAAATTAGCGATGTTGTTGATGTACTTTTTTCTTCTTCTTCTTTTTTAAAAAAAAATCTCCATAAGTATCATTCTTTGTATCAGCGGCACAATGCTGCCATGCTATCAGTCAGGAAAAGGTTATAAAGCTGTGGGACCTCAGCCAACCACAGTGAGAGCCATTATCTACAAATTGCTAAAACAGGAAACAATGGTTTCCAGGCTGACTTACCAAAATTAAGTGAGAGAGCAGTGACTACTCATCTGAGAAGTCACAAAAGACCCCAGAACCACATTTAAAGAACTCAGGCTTCATTTGTGTCAGTTAAGGTTACTGTTCATGACTCTGACATTTTTGCCCAGTCTCTTTCTTATGGTAGAGTTCCAAGAGAAAATCCACTACTGAGCAAAAGGAACATAAAGGCTCATTTCAGTCCAGAAAACATCTTGATGATCCCCAATACTTGGACAAGACAAGTATTCAAGTAATACTCTAACTTTTGTCTTTTTAGTCCAAGACTTTTCAACCTTTCGGAAGATGTGTGTCCCATTACATCTGGCGTAAAAGTAACACAGCATCTCAGAAAAGGAACACCATATCAACAGTAAAATATGGTGGTGGTAGTTTGTTGGTCTGGCGCTGTTTTGCTGCCTCAGGACCTGGAGGACTTGCTGTGGTGTCTACCAAAACATCCTAAAGGAGAATGTATGGTAATCTGTTCATTGACCTGAAGCTGAAGCGCACTTAGGTTCTGTAGTAGGACAATGATCCAAAACACACCACCAACTCCAACTCTGAACGGCTTAAATATTGTCCCACCCAAAGTAAGACAGAAAAAAAGTGAAAGTGTAACGTGTCGAGAAACCCAGGGCGGATTTGGTGAGATTGGCATGTGTTAGACACCAGGTTTCGCAAAGGAACTGAGCTGAGAACCAACTGGCGGTGAGTAGGACCGAGGGGCAGGAAAAGATTCTTTACAGAGCTTGTACCCTGGGATTATCTGAAAGAGGCCTCTGTCCCTGATATCCACAAATCCCACATCGTCATCCCACCTGCAGTCTATGGACTTTGCTAAAGATGACAATGAGGTCACAAAACTATCAAGAACAACTGAGCTTGTTAGGTAAAGCCATGGAAGGGCAAGGATCCAAAGGAGACACCTGGACAGGGACTTGAACCCTGGACCCTCAGCTTAAAAGTCTGATGCTCTTCCATCTGAGCTACCCAAGTACCAAGAGTCACATGTTTGTCCTCTGGGACACATATTGTCTTTCTTTTCTGTAAAATCGTGATCTCTTATCCTCTCATTTTACTGTAGGTACTGGTGAGGATTTGCAGTTAGATATTATTAAATGGTCATTTCAGGGGGTTCCGGTAATGGCGGCTGGCTGAAAGGACTTGCCCACCTCTGCTCCGCTATCTTTCTGTAAAATCCTGAATAATACTCGTTTGTTAGATATTGAACAACACCAAGGACAGCTGTGATGCCTCTCTCGCAAAGAAAAATCGGGAAAAACATTAGTAGACCAACTCAATCGAAATTATCTGACTTCACTTCTAAGTTGAACTCTGAAGCTAGCTGTGAAGCTAGCGTTAGCCGTGAAGATAGCGAGACTGATGTCAACGCTAGCCAGGCGGTGGAGGAGGGAAATGATGAGCCGACTGAGAGGGAAGAGACGGCCGGAGGCTCAGACGTAATACTGGCGGCTATTGCAAGCTTGAAATCCGACTTTTCCTCCAAACTTGATGG
>NW_005187892.1:35992-47578 GCF_000239375.1 Pundamilia nyererei
CTACCAACAAACCTAGCAAGCCCTAGATGGTGACCAAAATAGCTTTGCCGAAACCCAGGATCGAGCTAGGGTCCTTTAGATCTTCAGTCTAAAATGTTGTCCCACCCAAAGTACGATAGAAAAAAAGTTAAAGTTTGACGTATCGAGAAACCCAAGGTGGATGTTTGCAAGCTGCTGGACTTTGCTTCAAATGTCAAGGTCACAAAAAGTTGTGCACTGCCTGTGTCAGTTTTTGTTGGTGAAGCGTTCAGTTGCGAGCTTGAAAGCTGCAGTTGTGTGAAGTGATAACAACTATATGCTGAAGAGCATAAAAATGTGGACGTGTCCGCCGTGGTTTGTTTACAATAATGTATTGTGTAAGTACTATTGCTGTATGGGTCACTCAATGTAAAATCCATAAATTTACTTAACTTACTCCTATCATACAAAATATTTGTAAAGCGGATTCTGACTCATTATTTATATTACATGCGCAAACACTATACATCCATATTTTATTCACATTAGAACACAGAAAACAATACTAATATTAGAATTTAGAAGAAGAAATTTTACTGTTTCATGAAAAATATAACTTCATTTTCAATTTCATGGCAGCATTACATCCATCCATCCATCCATTCGCTTCCGCTTATCCTTTTCAGGGTCGCGGGGGGCGCTGGAGCCTATCCCAGCTGGCATAGGGCGAGAGGCGGGGTACACCCTGGACAGGTCGCCAGTCTGTCGCAGGGCAGCAGCATTACATCTCAAGTGAATTTCCAGGAAAGGCAGGAAAATAGGGTGTTGCTAGAAAGAAACAGCTAGGCTAATTCGCATCTACTAAATTATAGACTAATTTCAAAATAATGTTGTGTAAAAAAAAAAGTAAATAAATTGAATAATTAATCATCTCCTCTACGTAGTATCAAATAATCTGGACAAATTTCTGTGCGCAAAGCGAAGACTGATTATTATTCTGTCATCAGCTCGCCTGAACCCTAACTTTAAAACGCCACACTTTCTCATTTTAAATATTTAATGTGTTTTCCATTTTCCACTCTGAATCAGACACGGGTTTATGAGCCTTGCAGATCATTATTTTAATTTTACACATCATGACAATTTTTTTGGAATTGTTTCTAGACTGACCCCAATGATCACTGTAGGGGTTTGGTGCAACAGGCTTTGTGTGCTCAACTGCAGTAAATCATGAGTGTTGGGAGGAGACAAACTAAAAACTGTATTGCTTTGCATCTATAATTAGTTCATATCGTATTTACTGTGCAGTAATACTATGAGGCCTGTGGGTTCCTGTCTACCTTTAATGATAAATGATGTGTTCATTATCATTAAATTTTGTTTGTGTTCTGCACATTCACTTATATGTTACTATTTGATGTATTTAGAAATTCTAAAATATACCTAAAATATATTCAAAATAATGTGTTGAGGCTAAGAACATATTTGAATTTGAGGGGGGGGGGGGATGTATATCTGATCTCCCAACCCTCAATGCCACAGAATTGACCGTTTGGATTTTGCAAGAGAGCACCAAACATGGGACATTGAAAGGTGGAAGAAAGTTTTAATCTCTGATGAGAAAGAATGTAACCTTGATGTTTTCCAACGTTTACTGGCATGACCAGTTGATCCCACCTGAGATATTTATTACGCGCCACAGTGGAGGGGGCACCATAATGGTCTGGGGTGCTTTTTCCTTCAGTGGAACAATGGAGCTTCAGGAGATGCTGGAGCGTCAAACAGCCGTTGGCCATGTCCAGATGTTGCAGAGAGCATCCCTCATGGCTGAGAGCCCTTGTCTGTGCGGTAACGACTGGGTTTTTCAACAGGACAACGCTACAATACACAATGCCCACAGGACAAGGGACTTTTTCTAGGAGAATAGCATCACTCTTTTGAATCCTGTGTCTTCCCCTGATCCAATTGATAACCTTTGAGGATGGATGGGAAGAGAAGTTTACAAAAATGGACAACAGTTCTGCCATTTTTCAAATGGTCTTAAACTTTTGTTAAGGACTGTATTAGCTGTTTTGCTGTTCCACGGGTTGTCCACCAGAGGGCACACCTATTTTGAAACACAAAATGATATAGAAATGTGTGTGGTCTTGTCATTGTTGTGCTCTCTCTCCCTCTCCTCTGTCTTTTGTCTGCCTGGGCGGAGCTCCCGCCTCTGGCCCACGCACCTGGCCTGATTACACACCTACCGATGATCTGCCTGATTTCCTGGCCACTATTTAAGATGACGATTCTGTGCTTCTCGTCGCCGGATCATTGCGTAACCTGTATTAGTGCAGCGCAGGCAAAACCTGTTTATTCTGTGCAAAGCGCTAACTTGTTTCTGACCATTTTCTCCTGTATATAGATTCCCCTGGAACTGTTCCTGTTTCCTGTCCTGGATTGTCTGAGAGCGGCTGAGTGGCGAAGTGCGTGTGGGACAAAAAGTATGAGTGTCTGACGAGGAGTGTGGAGAAACAGCGAAGGAGCATTCATATGCGGACTTCTCCCTTTCTTCCCCCACAGATTCCTGGAGCTCTGCACT
Organism: Pundamilia nyererei; assembly: GCF_000239375.1. NCBI lineage: Eukaryota > Metazoa > Chordata > Actinopteri > Cichliformes > Cichlidae > Pundamilia > Pundamilia nyererei. The sequence goes on from NW_005187892.1 coordinate 38,532, forward strand.
TTGTATATATCACACGTTTTCTGTAAAAAAAAAAAAAAACAACAAAAAACAAACTACTGACTTGTCTTTTGAAAGGAAACCTTGGTCTGCACCTGAGTCCATTCGATACTCAGGTGTATGTATCTCTACTCTATTTCTTGTAAGAGCAGCTCTCCTGATACTTCAAGCCCTTCGCCAACCCTTCCTTCTTCCTTTTTTTTTTTTTTTTTTTTTACCTTAGAGAATAATATGTCTTGTGTTGCAGTTGAATCATCTTAACTGGGTCCCAGTTTTGTCAAAGGTAGCCACAGTAGTAAATCAGCTCTCATTTATAGACAGATTTTCTAAATAGAAAGTGTCTGTATACCACACCTGAGGTCTTGTTCCATTAATTGGACTCCAGATTTACTCCTTCCTGAGCCAAACAGCTCAGCCTAAGCCCAGCCATCTCACTGAGGGTGGTTGGTTGGTGCACAGCAGATGTTTGACTTTCAGTCTTGGGATTAATCATTCCTAGCCCCAGGCATCAGAATCAGTTCACTAAGTACATTTAAACCCCTGAAACTGCTTTTGTGGATCCTTTGTTCAATGTGGAAAGAAGCTCTCTTCTTTATTTCAAAACCTAAAACTTTGCAGTGTATCAATGTGTTATTTTTAAAACTGAGGTAAACTAAAGCTGCTGCTTAATATGTGCACGCTTTATTTGATTTTGCAAATCGGGCTGAGGGCTCCCTCCACATTCTTCAACTACACCTTTACAATTATTCCACTTTGAAAACAAAAGAATAAGAATGAGAGAATTTAAAGAATACATTAAAAGCACCAAATTACCATAACATTTAAGCCCATGATGAGTATATGTAAACTTCTGACCACAGTTGTAGATCTCAGTTTATGAGGGGATAAAACAACACTGAAAAATTACGTGAGCTGAGAAACACAACACAAAGGTGGCGTGAAAGATGATTATTGGTTTGAAGACTTGACTTTCAATAGTGCACACATATCTGTATCTGGTAATAACATGCAAAATTAGTCAAATATGTCATGCCTCTATGCTGTATTTCATTAAAGACTACTGATAATATTCCGCTGTAATCATTTTTGTATATTTTTTTTGTCGGTGTAATCAAACATCATCAATCAAACCCAAGCTTCCTTTTGTCCAATAACAACACGGTCATCTTGTGCTCTGCTCTCTCTTCGCTACATCCCAGATCCTTCATCCACCACAGTTTCCTTCCCAGGGCTCTGCTACAGGACAACAGTATTTCAGCCAGGCTCTACTCACAAACCTCTTGTGAATTGTAAAAACATTTTGCTCTTTTTAATAGGATAATAAATGCAGGATTCAACTTCAAGTAATTACAGCTTACATAGTTTATGTCCTTCTGGGAAGCATCTCCATTATACCGCAGGCTGGAACTCTCCTCCTGTAAATGAGTTGTTATATTCATGAGCTCTCTCTAGCAGAGGTCTCTGTTAATAATAATAATGCTGTATGGGTTAGATTTATGCAAAGCAACACAACAAATACCCAAGTGTACAACATGACAGACAGCCCACTTAATCACATTCCACCTCTCTGCTGGCTTTCACGCTGGTTATCTGATACGTGTAGCAAATGCACTAAGTAACAAAGTCAGTGTTAATGGGCTTTGCGGTGTCTTCAGATTCCAGGCCTGGTATGCAGGAACACGGTAATGATACATGTCTCAGTGCCTTGCTTGACTAAGTTACACATTATGCCGGTTAAACAGAGGAGTGCTTCTCGACTTAGGAGTCCAGTTTCTGGGCATTGTCTTTGTTCTTTAGGTTTATTTTCGTGTGGATAGAATCTCAAGTCCATCTGGCCAAATGGGGACATGGCCTACTTTTACCTAAAATATTTCTCTTCACAGTGTCTGCAGCTACTGACATTTACACTTGTTTTGGGTTTTTTTTTGTTTGTTTGTTTTTTCTTTTTTGAGGACTGCAGAGAGGATTGTGGTGTGAAAGATCTGTAGATGACATACACTCTACATGCAGTTTAAAACGAAACAATGAAAAGGAAATGCATCAGTAATTAGTACAGAATGTCTCAGCATAAATTCCCTTATCTCCCTTAAACTCTCTTATCTGAAATGTGCTGGTTATTCAGCTCATTTTCTAACAATAACATTTTAGCATGTGAAGATGTTTCACTCGTTTCATGCTGAGAGTTACAAAATAGTCTGTATTGTCTACTATCAGAGAAGCAGTGGTTAAAATCAAAGTAAACATAAGCTACAAGTGTGGGCGTAAATCTGTGGCACTTTCCTCCTTACTTACATTTCCTGCATTCACGTCTATCAGCTCTTCAGCCTCACTGAGCTCGGTGCTGCTGCAGCCTCCGGGGAAACACCTTGATGGTTCCTCCTCTCTTGTTTTTTGCAAAAAGTCAGACGCTGTTGATTTTCTCAACAGTGCTGCCACACAAACAGGTGAGGCAGATACATTAATTTAACACCGAATTTCCTCTAGATGTAAATATTCTGTCCTATCGTAAAAACATTTCACCTCCGTCACAGATGTAGTTGACCGTGAGCATCACAATCAGCAGCTTTACCGCCATGTCTTCTTGCAGACTGTCATACGCTGGAATACTGTGCCCCCTTTCAGGTGCTGCTACTTTGTGTTTGTTACCTGAGAAATACCCACGCCCACCACCATCCCCAGCAGTAATCCCACAGGGACAACAAGAATTTGATGGATTTGCAGAGCGACAGGGAAGTAAGAACTGTGCGAAGGAGCACATCAGAGCTATACTCGGAAAGGTTTAAGAGTTATAAAATATTCTCAAACACTTCATAAAAGTTATCCAAAGGAGAAAAAAGTAGTAGCTTTGTTTGAGGAGCGACTCAGTCTAACTGACTCTGTACGAAGCTATTGTGGTAGAAGGTCATTAAGTCATGGACCTTTAAAACCTAATGTTCAAATCTGCAATTCTTCAATAGTGTGTGAAAGGTTATAAAAGAAAAACAAATTTACTCTGACTGAATCAGTTTCTATTTATGTTAAAGCAGTTGTTTTTTCCTTATTATACAGGATTTGTGCAGAACTCATTTGGAAGCTGCTGTTGTATGAAATGAAAATAGGAAATACTCCCAAAACTGGGAATTCTCATTATACAACTTTAACAGTTGTAAATGAATTACACTTCGCACAGCAATGCGTCAGATTGAGAGAGATCTTTCAGAGCAATTATGACTCCATCTAAAGATTTCTGTAACCACACTGGGTTCGTTTGTGTAAAATCATCGACATTTATAAAACTATCCGCATAATTCATGTAAATGAGAGGAACTCAGATCTGAGCCGCTACTCCTCCACATCGCATGGAGCCAGCTGGGGTGGAACGTTCGTCTTACTTGAATGCCTCCTAGGCGAGGTGTTCCCTCCATGTCCTAGCGGGAGGGAGGCCTCCCAGGACTCTCGGCCTCAGTGTTTCCGCGGATGAGCTGGAGTGGGTGGGAGGTCTGGGCTTTCCTTCTTAGGCTGCGGTCCCCACGATTAATGGATAGATGGATGCTGGATATTTGCCACTGACATGCAACTGGTATAGGTTATCAACTCTTTTCCAGTTCTACCTCTGCTATCTTGCGGATAGTCACTAGAGGGCGCCACTATTCTTTCTTTAGTGAGTTTCAATTAAAACCCGTAATCTTCTATTGTTTGCTGGGATTTCACGATGGGTTTGCTGCTTTAAATACCCGAGTTTACCAGCACTGAAGGTGCCTTTATTGTGTTTTCACAGGAAAATGTAGGTTTGAAACTGAAAGAGCACCTTTTTTGTCTTTGCTCCTCCTGCTGCCATCCTAAAGGTGAGAGGCAGCGTTTTTACAGGGGGATGCTGAGGTGAATGGGCTGGTCCACTTGCAAAGAATTGTGGCTGGAGGCAGTAGTAGGACCGCGGTGAAGGATACACGGGATTAATTTGTTGCTCAAAAAAAAATTTTTTCCTAAGTAACTTACTCTGAAACTAAATATTAATTGTGCATTGGTGGAAGTATGCGCCTGTAGCGAAATCCCTGCAGCTTTTTTTCCTTCTTCTTTTCCCTCAGTGATTTCATCCATCACCAGCACTGCGCGCCTTGGTGCGCCTCCCTGACTCACGGTTGTCTCCTCGTTGTCACAACATGTGGATTATTTTGGCGTTTATTTTTGCAGCCGTCCGTCCCGAGGGGAGCTGGGGGTGTCAGCTACCCCATGACTGGAGACCGCAGACGGAAGCGTGCCGTGCCGAGCTGGCCGAGATCATCGTGTTTGCCAAGGTGCTGGCGCTGCACAAGGAGTCGTACAGCGTGTATAACTATCTGCCGTGGCAGCACGACACTGACCTGCTCTTCTCCGCCGAGATTGAGCTCCTGTGCGATCAGGCGTGGGGCAGCATGCTGGAGGTTCCTGCGGGTTCCAGGTTTAATGTCACCGGCCTCGGTTACTTCCCCTGCTTCTCCTACAGCGTCACCAAAGACAACAACTACTACTTCTTCCTAAGGTGAACTCACAGATGAATAAAGTTGGTATGGCATTAATCACGCGTGATAACAGATAGCTGTAGTCTGATTTGATGCCAGTCTCAGTTAAGCTTCACTCCTAAGACTTTAACACCATGCTCACCTAAGTTGCAAGCGCCTGGTTTAATTTGGTAAGAAGACTATAAACGATACACTAGGAATCGGGCCCTCCTGTACAAGATGCTTAGCTCAAATGTTGCATTTAATTTCACACATCCTATATATTCAATGTGGAAATATAGACAAAGGGAGACAGCGTTTAAGGATTTTATATGTTTACACTAAAATATGCAGTGTGTGTTTTGTCCCTGACAGATGATCTCCTACAGGTCAAAAAGACGCTTAAATGTGCATTTGACTGCATTACATCAGAATCAGAAGATGATTACCTGACTAAGTTGGCTACCTGTCCATCTTTTTCTTAGGTCCTCTTTGACACAAGAGACAGTTAAATATTTAAAGAATAGAAGAACAAAAGGTTTAGTCAATAGCCATGTCATTGCTTTATATGATGAAAAATAATGATCACTAGCAGGTTTAAGTTTTCTTCATCCTCATTAAGTGCAGATGTGATTTATTCTCTATGAATAATGCAAAATCCACAGATGTCACGTAGCACTCTTTCCAATGAAAACCAGCACCTCATCAGGCCTGTGCTGAGATCTGTCATGGAAACAAAGTATTGTTGACAGATTTAGTGAATTCGCACTCGAAGTTCACTCAAAGGCAGATAACTGGCACCTGTCCCCCATACAGCATATTCTCTTTCAGTCATTATCTGTCTGTGACACCATCCCAAATTCGGTTAATGTGCCGAATAACCAACCAATTTCCAGATTTTTATTTTTTTTAAAAAAGACAAGAAAAGAAAAGAAAAGTATGCAACAAGTTAATTCCTAAATGTCTGTGTTGGACAGAAACAACACTGTTGCTCAGGAAACGTCTGTTGCTTTCCAGCTAGTGTAATTACAGAGCCAGACATTTCCAAGAGCTTGAAGGTAAACTACAAAGAATTTTTGAAGAGTTATGAGCACACCAGCGGTCAATACGACCACCTTTTGTCCTCCATATATGCACCAGTGTGTCACCTGACAAAAGGAGCGTGTGCTGACACGCCTTACAGATGAAGAGACAGGATATTCAGAGAGGGGCACTAAAAATGCATTCCTCAAGTTTAAAGTTTGTCTGTCCCACATGAGGGTATGTGGCAGAGCCAACAACAATAATGTTTTATAGCACATGTTACACCTCATATATGCAGAATTACGTGCACATGTGTGATAGTGTTTTGCTGTGAGTGGTGATAGCAAAACGACTTTCATATGATTTTTTTTACTAGCCTGAGTTAATCACACCTTCAGGGACAGCTTTGCCGTCCCCCTGTTGCGATGGTGAAAACCATCCGGATGTTATCCCTGTAATCGGGGCAGGTGACCGCTATCGGAAACTTCCTAGAGCAAGTCGCAACAGAGTTGTGTTTAAGTGGAGACCTGAAGATAATTAAAAAGCCATGATTACTTCAGTAAAGCAATACAGTGGTCTTTGTCAATGTTTACCAAAGATATAATGGAGGAAAACCCCCAAATATGTTTGCCCACATTTTCCTTTAACTTCAGGGCATCTAGGATTGAAAGACTGCCAGTGTACTGCTTTTAACAGATGGTTTTAAAAAAAAAACAAAAAAGCTCAAGAACCCAAGTAATTACTGGGATGGGAACAGTTATTACACTGTCATAACAACATATCAAATGACAGTGTGTGGCAAGACTCGTAACTTCATGTAAAAAAAAATTGCAGAGATCAGAACAAAGCCTGAAAATTTCACCTTACAGTTTAACAGGGGGTGATGCAATCTGGGGGTTAATTGGCTGGCCAGGAGCAGCATTTCCTAAAGTCAAAGGAAGTGTGTGACTAAGCAAGACATAAAGCATTAATAGAAAGATCCAAAAATCCCCTGTGAGCGTGCACTTGGCGAAAGTGGGGGAGAAGAACACCCTTTACTTCTTCTGGAAAGCACAGGCCTGGTGAGTGAGAGGATGATTATTCGAAGCCATATGCTGTTATGCTGTTAGTAGCTTCATATTTACATATTTAAACAATCCAACTAAGTTTCCTGGTGATTGCAAACGTAGCAAATCGATTTATTTTCCAACGATTCTTTTAGCACCCTAAAAAAAAGAAGAAATAGATTTTAGTCTCAGTTTCGTGTGGTGTTTGACACCACAGCAACCAAATATTTAGAGAGTATTAAATCAAATGGTTTAGATGGGAGATGACATATGGCTTAAACAAATTGTGTTTGCATGTTCTGCTATGTGCGAGGTCGAGGCACCTCCTGTTTCCTGAACCTGAAACAGATCAGTTTAGTTTTAGTGGAGTACAACATCAAGTCCCAGACACTATAGTATCAAGTCCAAACTGAAAACTTCTCATCACAGTCTCCAGTGGATGTTCATTTCCTGTTGCAAAAGCCCCAAAAGCATAGTCTCTGACTAAAATAGTATTTCCAATCAATCATGAGTATAAGCTCCCTGGACAGAGCTGAGCATGGAGAAAAATGCAACTGAAGACCTCCCTCGGGACCTTTAAATGAGACAGATTGAGTGTTCTGCTTTAGCCATATGTTCGATGCAAAAACCTTAGCTTATAGTTCATTTTTTTCAGGATTTGTAACTTTTACATTAAAAATGAGGTAACCTAACACTGAGCCTTGAAGGAGGAGAAAGCTATACTTACTTTTACTCAAAGTAAGGTTTTTGAAGTACGCATGCTGCTTTTGCACTCTCGATCATGTACTAAACCGATACTCTGTGAAAAAAGAAAAAAGAAAAAGGATTTTCATTTCTTCAGACCTCACAGTGACTGTGATTACATCTCACCTTTGACATCTTCTGTTGAAGCAAAACATCAGCTTTCTTCTCGCTCTTTCAACATACACACAGATACCCACATATACAACACACACCCACACAGCTTCCTATAGGGACAGCCAAACTTTTGATGTCCCTTGAGGGATATGAGATGGAATCCAGATGTATGGAAACCCACTGCTTCAAGACTTCCTGAAGATATAAAACATGTTTTGTAAAAGCCTTTGGCTTGTCATTCGCTGGTTTGAGTCATCCGCATAATGCTTCAATTTGCATAAAAATAGAACAAGACCTGTTAACAATTCTCTAGAGATGTGTTTCTTTTTTTCCCCAAGATAAAGAAATTGTATATATGAAAATCATACAAATACTAAATGCCTAAATTCTCAGACAACAAACAAACATTGAGTGAGTGGACTTGTGCAAAATGCTTATAGCGATTTTTGCACAAGTCCATTTATTTGCTTTGAGTGGACTTCTGGTGATAATTAAATGTTACACAATCTATTCTTCTGTCTGCGTGCATCTGTTTGTTTCCACACATTTGAGTTTTGTTTTTGTTTTTTACTGAAAGCCCACATTTCACTCTTGCTCGTCGCTGTATCAACAGACTCTTTCCCCTTTCTGTCATGCAGGATGGATGAGAATTACAACATCGTCCCCCACGGAGTGAACTTTCAGGACCCCATCTTTACCGACACCGCAGAGAATCACCGCATGTTTGCTAGCCTCTTCCAGTTTTCCAACTGCACGCCTGGAACTCAAGTCCACACCTTTACCCCGGAGTGGGAGGCTCAGGAGGACAGCCGGGTATGCAGATACTCAGACCCACCAAGAGAGACTTGATGTTTGACTCTCTTGAAGTCATCTGTTTAAATCCAGTTAGTGAGAAGGGGAGTGTTTTTCTTATTTAGCTGCTGCAAGTTCTGGTGGCTTCCCACATAGTACTTCAGGCAAAAAAGTATACTATAGGACATGATAGCCACAAGCATTGTGGTAAATGTGAAAAGTATTCAGTTTGTCATCCTGTTCAAAGGACCTTAATGTGTTCTTACAGCATGGGAAACCAGAAGCACGTTTCTTTAGGTTTGGCTAGATCAGCGGTGCTCAAACTTTTTTCTGGCACGCCTCGTTTCAGGGGCTGACAAAGGTTGATTCCTCACACCCCACAATTTACAGCCTGCATCCAGCAGTTGAACTTTACTTAAATGAAGGTTAGCGTAATAGCATCAGCAAACGTGCCATCCCTGCAGTGGCTCGAGAACCACTGCGCTAGATAAAAATTCTTTAAAGGACAAAAACATACAAAGAATCCTGAATAAAGTCGCTACATAAAGTAGAACAAACATAATTAAAATATTTTCAAAGTAAGTGGCCATTTTCTACAAAATAAAGATCATGATTGCAGATCGGTGGTGTAGCAGTGCCACACTCTTACTCTTGTAATGCTTCTAATGATGCACATAAGATTATAACATGACCTTAATGAACCAGCTCAGTCTCCGCTTCACGCCCCTGCTGTCACTGCTGAAATGATTAAAGCATGTTTGTGTCTACACGTGCTGCTCCTAAACCTCGACTGAGTCAGTTTTGAAGGGGTTTCCAGCCGCTCACCGCTCTTTTATCTCCTTTAATGAATTTAGACCTTTTGGCATAAGCCCCC
>NW_005187892.1:47693-54450 GCF_000239375.1 Pundamilia nyererei
TTTTTTTTTCTTTTGATCCGGCTTGTGATTATAATTACAGAGTGACGTCTTGATATCGGTGCCGCTTTGTTATATCACTCTGGTGATTCAATTTCCTTCTAGCAAAATAAAAACAGACTTTGCTTTTAGTGCTACTCAGCGACCGCTGTTTGGACAGTTGACCTGAAGTCAAATCAGACTGGATAATATGTCCTGCATCTTATAGTCCAGTGTCAACCGGAGTAAATCAGATGGGGTGACGTCATGTTGTGATTTAACACTAAACGTTATTAGTAACATAAACATTATTTTAAGAAGCAGGGATTTTCCCACAGTTTTATGTTTCTCACACTGATGGTGAAATATTAGTGTTAACGGGCCAAAAACAGTCTTGACCCAGTGATAGGACACAGAGCCAACACTAATCACACAATGTAGGAAGACCGCAGCTTCAGGTTGCATACGGTCCAACTGTGCAAAAGTCTCAAGCTGCCTCTCATTTCTTTATATTTTCTTAGGAATATGTGACATAGGGAAGTGATTTATTGAGACATCTGAAAAAAAAATACAATATACACACCAAAAACTTTAACACACTTGAAAGTCAATATTTATTATGAGCACCTTTATTCTTCAACATACCCTGAACTCTCTCATCAAGCTTTCTTGTCATTTCTTTAAGTACGGTAGTCTTCAGGAATAGATCTCCAGGTTTAATGAAGGACATTCAAAGCTCTGTGCCAAGATCATCCTACACTGCTTCAGTAATTAGGTTAAAACAGATTTAGATCAGACACATTAGAAGTCCTGGATATTGTCTGTGCTGGTTGGATGCATTTTAGAGAAACTTTAGAAAAAATGCAGAAAGAAAGAAGAAAAGTGTTGTTCACAGAAGAGGCATGTTGAGCTTGAGCCATTCTAGGGTTTAAACATCAGAATATATTTAATGCACTACGACATGTCCAAGCTACAGTATGTTTGGCCGGTTTGTGCTGTTAGGCATGAAGGTAAAATGATACGATGCTTTTTTGAGGTAATGTACGTACGCAAAGACAAAAACAGTTGATTTTAGCACACTCGTATGTGTCTGCCAGGCAACCTGATGACATGACAATCACTGAAATTGAGCCCTTTGGGGGCCTAAGATGTACCTGTGTGCCAAGTTTGGTTGCTCAGCTCTTTATTGTGTAGGAGGAGTCGGTGTACAAATAAAAACAACACACACAAATTTTGTCCCTTACATTAAATCTAAATAGACATTAAAAACAAACATATAATTAACAATTGTAATTAAATCATCTTAATTTTATCAGTTTTTCACTTGATGGCAATCAAATAGAAAATTTTGCAGAAGCTGAAAGTTTTTTCCCGTCGTTCTTATAAATCCTAACAACTGTAGTTTGACACCATGTGTCATACAGGAGAGATGTTTATCTAACCGAAAAACCATATCTCCCAAATCCTGATTATACAAATTTGAATGTCATGTCTCTCCAAGCTCATTTCCCAAAAGACTTTAACAGTTTAATACAAAGTATGTTGAAGATGAATTACACTTATGAATTTTTCGCACTAGCTGCTATCATCTAATCCATCCATGGCGCCGTTCTAGGTTCAGCAGGTTTGCTTTTGGTCCACCTCTAACTGAACGTGTGCACAAAAACATAGATGTGCCACTTTACACTTTATGCTTCATAAAACATTTCTTTTAGCTCCTAAACTTCATTCTTTGCATTGTAAAGTTTAATATTTCCACAGAATTCGCTCTGGGACATATGGAAGAGCACATGGGCAAAACCCACAGCTAATATAACGAGAAGTAATGTACTAAGCAGCGATGTGGGCAGGCAGCCGGCAGCACATTTTTAACATTTCCTGAAAAACCATGAGTGGTTGTTATCTGATGAAGGAGAATTTACATCAGTGTTTCATGCTGGCCCGTGTGGAAGCATTAGGATCTGCTACGGAAATCCACACTCAAGCAGACAGGCATGCATTCTGAAGCATCTGGAGCTCGTTTTTTCACCCAGGAATGGTCCAGGCCTTTGGATGTCTGTCACAGGTTCCATCTCACAGTGGTGTCTCACTGAAATGGGAAAAGTATGTTGTGTAACAATTTTTCCCTAGTTGCTATAGAGCTGCACCGTTGCCCACAGTATTACATAAAGAGTGGGACTTGTGGTACACGATAATGCTTAAAACAGTTCACTGCCACAGTTACACAGCGAGAAATTCTCTGCTGTTTATACAAAAGCTAAAACACTGGAAGACCTATGAGCTGTTGGCACTAAAAACATGAATGATTCTCTCATTAGATTCTGGCATCAAGAGCAACAGATCTAGTAGGTGTTACATCTTAAATGTATCACAGAGAGATTTGACTTGACTCTAGCATTTAGCATGATTCATTGTGGGATAAAGCGCCAACTATGATTTCACTCAAGTTGCAGCGCAGGATGAAAATTTGTGGGAAAGCCTGCAGAATAAGGCTAACACTGGAATAATGAGAGATTAACTGTAACCTTTCACGTTTACCTAGTGTAACATCTCGTGCTTTTTCAGGTAATACAAACGTATTTGGCTCTGTTTTCCTTCTCCTCACAGTTGCTGTGCTCCACCGTGCAGAAGGCTCTGTTTGAGGAGGAAGAGAGGGTGAGGACCCTCTCCCAGAAAGTGCGTTCCTTGGAGAAAGCCAACGGCCACCTGAGGGAAAAGGTGAAGACCATGAAACGTCTGCTACGCCAGGCTCAGCGAGAAACAACAAAAGAGCAGCAAACCCTCAGCTTCAAACAGATTTACGAATCGAAGAAGCCGCAAAGTCACCCCGATCAGGACACGACCCAGGACCAAAAGAACCAGCCGATTAAAAAGGCCCTCTCCAACAAGCTAAAAAATTAGAGCTTCTTCCTGTTAACTAACGGAGAAGTGCTCTCTGTGAAGCATTAGTGGCAGATCAAACTGAAACAATAGCAAGTGAAATGTTGGGCGAGGTGACAGAAAGATCTCAGAACTCTGAATAAGCATGAAAGCCACTGTATTCTTCATGTCTTCCACAAGATTCGCCTTATTTCCAAAGAAGCATTCATTTTAACCCGCAGAATGATTCCTCTGCTTTGCTCATGCAACAAAGTTTAGTGCCTCACTCTTTAGTTTGTGGTTCAGTTGATCTGTGCCAGTGACATCATTGTTTCTCTGCACGACTGTACTGTCACCTAATCTACCCACAACTTATACCAGTGTGTACCGTTTCAGTTTATTTCAAGTGGCCGCACAAACAACTACTAGAAAGCTCATAGTTCAAAGCTTTTGAATGCCCAAACAACAGGGAGATAATGTTCAAACATTGGAAATGAAATATCTAAATCTGATATTTCTTGTTTCTGTGCTGGACACAAGCATTGTATACATTTTAGAATTTGGTTTTTTTTTCTTGGTTTTGCTGTCAAAATTCTTCAAATCAAACGTTGACTTTTGAGAGGATATGTGACAGTGTGGCATGTATTGTTTTAAATGATCCTATGTTTCCTGTGAGTGCTGAGGTACAAATAACCTTTTATTAACTCAGAAGTTTGTTACTGCATGGCATTAGGTTGACTTCAGATGCTCACAATTACTGGCTGTGCAAGCTGGTGAGCTAAAATAAGCATGTGTGGGGTAAGTGGTTACAGGCCTGCATATTGATCTAGTTCTCTTTACGAGGAGCAACAAATTTACCAAAGAATAAGGTGTGAAAAATATTTTTAAATTCAGTATTTGTTTGTGGGGGGGTTTCTCCCAAGAGTGCATTTTTCCAAGTTCACATTAATCTGTGATTTGTACTGAATCAAAGTGTCATTTTCGTATATAACAGGGTGCTGAGCACCCATTAATTCCAGCCAGTGAGCCTGGCATGGTACGGGATTGGCTTTTTCTGTGTCAGAAAAAAAAAAGGTTGCTTTTGTTATACATTCTGTATTTGCTTTTGATATGATCTTGCTCTCTCTACAATGTAAACACCTGGCTTGCCTCGCCGATACAATAGCTTTTGTAATAGTGACTGTAGCTTTTTGTAATAAATTAATTTTTACAGAAAGTTGCAGTTGTCAGAGGTTTTTATTTCATTTGTCAATCAGATCTTTATGCTTCATCATTTTCCTCTTTTCAACACATTGCCAAAAACCGAGTGGGGCTCTGTGGAGGCCAATCCATGACTGATAGAGTTTCCCTGTGTTTTTTTTTTTGTTTGTTTTTTTGCTTTTACTTCATTAGCAGTGTATTTGTGATCATTGTCATGCTGAAAAAATCAAGCTGTTGCAAATCAGATGCCTTACAGATGCTATTGCATGATGGATGAAAATGTGATGGTACTTTTCTGCATTTATAATTCCACCAGTTCTGAATAAAAAAAAAAATAACATGGTCAGGTACAAAGACTGAGCTGATAATGAGTGAAAAAGAAGCCAATGTCCAAAGAAAAACACCTACAGGAAACCTGAATTAAATTAAAATTGACAAGAAAGGCTGGCTCCTTGGAAGGAAAATATAAAGAAATGAGGCTTGACTCACAGCTTTTGCACAGTACTGTAACTTTGCAAAAAGTCAGCGTTGCAGTGTTGGTCTCTGGATCTGTTTCCAGATCTGTCCAATCAGCAGCAGAAGAAAAAGGTTTCATGTAACAGTTTAAGGCAGTCATGCTTCTTTGTCTTCGTTTCCTGACATGACTGCATTCAGAAGTCCAACCGAGTTTAATGTTCCTAAGTTCTTTTCATCTGCAACGCTGATACTTTCTAATAAATGTAGCCAAACAGCAGAACAAAGCCACTACTGAAAGAGCTGTGTTGCAGAGTGGTAATGATTTCATTTCGTAATGTTTCCTGTTTTCTGTGCTTTCCAGTCAAAAATGATAAATGCTTTCTGGCATACACAACATATTTAGTGCGATTTGCTGCTAATAAATCAAAAGTTCTCACAGACCCCAAAAGAAACATCAATCCTAAAAATAAATCAACCCTGCATTGACCCATTGCTCTCAAACTTTTGTCCACCTTGAATCTGGTGAACTTTCACAATGAACATTTATACAATGCAAAATCATCTTGGCAGATGAAATTTTCAACAAAATTTCCAAGAGAGCTGAACCAAATTTCTTCCACATGCTGCTGTCGCATAAAACGGGGGGAAGGGGGCGGGGGGGCTTCCCCTCTCTTTGTGTGTCCAGAGGAGAAATGAAAAACAGACACATTTCAAACACATTTTATGTCAGGAAGTCTCTTGCAGTTCTGTTGTTCTGCAGTAAACCAGACCATGATGCTTTTCTTCACAAGCATCACGTGGCCTCTTGAGCGAAGAAAGAGACTAGATCCACACTCCTCGTCTTTGCTTTGTTGACTCTTTCTTCTCCCTGTGAAACCATCGCATCCGACAACCTTGCCTGCAGCCAACTGTCAAGATCACATGGATCTGAGCCAAAGATGATATACACACACCGCTTTCTCAACATAAACCACCGTGCACAACCAAGCTGCAAAACAGATGTCAGGCAATGCGTTTGCACAGTGGTGGTCCACCTCGACAGGACCTGGCTATCTGTGAACACGGCTCGTTTATCTGGCCCCATTTTCCTTTTTAAATGCTGTTATTTTTCTCTGGTTTTGTTTTTTTTATATTAATAATTCCAGTATATTTTCTGTTTGGCTATTGCATTTTATTCTTTGTTTTCCCCACCTTGCAGTTCAGATTTTCTCAAGCATTTACACCTAGTCTTTCGCCTTGTCTGTTACTGCTTCACATAAAGAAGTCCTGCAGAGAACTTTTAACTCTGAGCCTCAGAACCTAACACTGACTTTGTTGTTTCTGTAGATAATTATCTGGGTTGGCCCTTGGGTATGCAGTTTTTCCTTTAGAGCAAAGAAACCCAGAGCTTTGTGTTTCAAATTAACTTTATTAAAACCTGTGAGGTAACAGTTCTCTGTATGTCCTCTGGCTTTTTCTCCAAAGACATGCAGGTAATGGGGTTGGGTTAACTGGCGACCTGTCCAGGGTGTACCCTGCCTTTCACCCTTTTGCAGCTGGGATAGGCTCAAGTATTGACCACATAAACATTTGCTCACATGTTTGTTGTCTGACATATTTGCACCAGAATAAGAAACTGTTTGAAGTTAAAAAGTGGTTTTCTGACAGATAGTGAGAAACAGTGCAGTTATTCACTCATTCACAGCAACAATGCTCATGTGCTAATCGTTTAGAAATTGCAACCATTGCTTAGAAGATTAGCATGCTAGGTTTATGGGAATACCACTGA
The DNA here is from genome assembly GCF_000239375.1 of Pundamilia nyererei. NCBI lineage: Eukaryota > Metazoa > Chordata > Actinopteri > Cichliformes > Cichlidae > Pundamilia > Pundamilia nyererei. Next base: position 53,953 of record NW_005187892.1, read on the forward strand.
TTTTTGTTTTTGTTTTTTAAATACAAAGTAATTCAGGTAATTTTTTTTTACCTGATTGTGCAACTAGATTGGGAGATTTAAAAGCTTTTAGAAGATATGCACAGCTGAAAAATGAAGCACACCCCTAAGTGTCAAAACCTGCAGTTCTTCAAATGGCCACTTGAGGCTGGCTCAGAAAACAATACAGACTCCTGTGTTAAAATGGCAACCTTGTAAACAGAAATAATTATATTTAAAGTTTATGTTTAAAATTTTCCCTTTCTAAAACTCCCTGTGTAGAGGTATATATGTATGTGTATGTGTGTATATATATATATATATAACACCCAGCACGCCCCTGCGGGCGGTTTTATCCTTCAAGCTCGGGTCCTCTACCAGAGGCCTGGGAGCTTGAGGGTTCTGCGCAGTATCTTAGCTGTTCCCAGGACTGCGCTCTTCTGGACAGAGATCTCCGATGTTATTCCCGGGATCTGCTGGAGCCACTCGCCTAGCTTGGGA
>NW_005187892.1:73238-74829 GCF_000239375.1 Pundamilia nyererei
TTAAGTGGGGGAACTTGCACAATCGGTGGCTGACTAAATACTTTTTTGCCCCACTGTAACTGTTTTTTCCCCCACTTAGCTTCTTCTCCTCTTACCACTTTTACCTCCTTTCTTTCTGGGTGCACTTGTATGTACTGATTCCTTTCTTTGTCTGGGTGGCTGACTGGGTCCATAAGGCAAACAGGAGGAATTCAAGTTCATGTGTTTGTTGTTAGTAATGCTATTCTGTTTTTCTATCTAATAGTTGGGGGAGTTTGCGTTAACGTTGCCATATTTTCCACTCCAGATGTTTACAGGTTTTTTTTCTTGTTTTTTTTGTGAGCGATTGTTGAGGATTTGAAGCTGATTTAGTATTGTGATGTGGGTCGGCTGTTTTCTTGCTTTGTTTTGTTTTTTCTGTGCAAGAGTGATGGATCCTTCCACTTGATTGCAGGAATGAGTAATTGTAGGCTGGATGTTACAGCTTTAGAAATCAGTGGATCAGATTTTTTGCAGAGCTTAAAGGGACAGCTTACCCCACAGTGACAAATGTTTACCTTTGACCTGCACCATGTAATTATATATATCTTTTTCCTTTTTGGGGTTGTATTTGTCATAGAAGGAGCTTTTTTCCCCGCCACCGAACTATACCCACCAACGTGTCACTCTGCAGAAGAAGGTTTGTGGATTTTGAGCAACCAGGTCATGATTTCCATTGTGTTTAAGAGAGAGCAAACATTTCAAGAGCCTTTCTTTTCTTTTTCCAATACTTGGCAACTCAAATCTAGGCTTTCCTATCTTGACTTAATTTCTAAATCCCAGTCATAATGTTTATCCAAACCCAGTTTATACACGGCACAAACAAAACACAGATGTGAATGCTATTTTTTTAAAGCAATTAAAAAAAATATTGGCACGAGTCATTAAGCGTGTCAGAGCAGATTTAATATTAGTGCAATCAACAGCACTGCTTGCACCTTCTGCACACATTTATCCTGTAAAATAAGCCTGAACATATCACCAGAACTTAAACTGCTCACTGTGAAAAAGCTTTTCAGACCTGCAGTCTATGAATGCACAAGCAGTCGTTTTCTTTTTCTTTCTTTCTTTTAGAACAATTACAATTTCAATAAAACAAACAGAAAATGGAAAACACAAATAAAAATGGTCTGTACAACACAAAGAGAAGGTGTTCGAGAGGTAGCAGGAAAGAAGCAGTGGCTTATCCAGTGCTGCCCCCAGATAAATACTCTGTTATATCACCTACATAATGATATTCTTATTCTATACAACAGCACATGTATATACACATAATGTGAATCAGCAGACAAAATAAATTTTAACTTAAATTGGACCAAATCCATGAATTTTATAACAGATTTTTTCAAAAAGGTATTTTTGTGTTCATAATACCCAGTGTTGGGACTAACGCGTTATTAAGTAACGCGTTACAGTAACTACGTTATTATTGTGGTAACGAGCACGGTAACTAGTTATTATGCCAAAATCAGGAACGCGTTAGTCGTTACTGGGATTTAGATAGGGTCGTAACATTAGCAAGTGGTGGAGGCCAGCAGGTGGATGAAGGAAAGGGGACGCAGAAGGAAAAGAG
>NW_005187892.1:76280-88368 GCF_000239375.1 Pundamilia nyererei
AGAAGTAACTAGTAATGTAACTAAGTTACTATTTTAAAGTAACTTACCCAACACTGATGATACCAAACATTATGTATTATCCTTATTGGTCTTTTTTGAATTGTGCATATTTTTGTAGAGAGGTCTTGTGTTGCCCCAGATTTCAACACAATAATCTCAATATGGCAGTAAATTATTTATTTAAATTTTGCACATGTGCATGGTTTTGTGTAACGGCCTGAGAATGTCCTTTGTGTCTGCTAGAGCCGGTTTTCTTGAGAAAGAGCGCGTAGTGAACACGGACCGCAGTGTGTTTAAAACCAACGGAACAAGAGCTGCTCTCATTTCTGCAGGCTTTTCAGTGGCTGCTCTTTAACGTAAGCACAATTTTGTGCTAATGACCTGAATGAATGAGTAAAAGTGGGTTATCTGAAAATTTTATTCACACAGACACTGATTTCACAGAGTTAACACCCACTGTGACCTCAGGCAACTCAGAATTCCTCTCCGGATCCCGTCTGATGTCCACGTTGATCCACGTCCTTTATAGATGTGCAAAACCTGTAGAAAAAACCTCTAATGATTTTATACCTCATCTCTCCTGCACTGCTTGTGTTTTCCTCCTGACAAAGGCTTTCCTTTTAGTCTACCGTCGCCTCATGGCCAGAGTCTGGGCCCGCATTGCTAATGTAAGTAACATGGATGTCAAGTTTCTGGCGATGTTGGACCCTAATTGCAGACTGAATTTTCCCAAAAGTGGAAAATTAGTGGCTCTTCTCTTTCTGCCAGATGCTCTCCATCTCTCGTTTTTCATCCTTCTTTCCATCCTGTTTATTATTACCAACTGTGGTTTGCAGAGTCATGCAGGACTTGAGGGGCTGCAGCTTTTCATAAACTGTGGTTCTTAGGCTTCAGGGCCTACAGTTCACCGTGTAAGTGCTCCAAGAAAGTCTCAGGATACAGCCAATGTTTTTCAGAGAAGTCGTCACACGTCGCACGCCAATATTGTCTTGGAATTCAGCTTTATTGGCTACTACTATTAAATATGAGACTCCTAAGAAAGCCCTTTTCATCCTTTCCCACTCATTTCTGCTAAAATGACTCATCCACAGTGAGTGAATTGTTCACAAACTATATGTCACTCATCTCCAGGGCATGAAGAGGAGGGTGAGCTCACTGCATAGTTTAGTCTCGAGCCTTCCGCCGTGCTCCAGCACCTCAGGGATTGTTCAAATTCAAACAACTTGGTTTTACAACTAAAACAATGCAAGGCCACAGAACTGAAGAGACATGCAACTGGAAAATCTGTGCACGTTAAGGTTATTTGTCTGTTTTTCCAAAGAAAATATTTGGCTAAGGACGCTGGGGGTTATCTGAAGCTGCATCCAAGACAAATGCACAACTTAGAGTGAACAAAACATGTCAGCGATTAACTGAAAAGGGCGGAAAGTGAATGTGTGTGTGTGTGTTTGTTTCTGTGTTTAGTTGGTATCTAAAGCCATCCACACAGCTATTTGTTTGTCAAGCCACTGCTTGCTCACTGCATTTGTTGGTCTTCCTAATGTGTGTGTGTGTGTGTGTGTGTGAGTGTGTGCAGAATCTCTAAAAATAATTTAGAGATTCTGTAAAACTTTGCAAATATTTTCTCATTATTCCTTCAGCATGCTGCTTTAAACTGCTTGTTGAGCTTGGTGAGATCATACAAGTGTTTCAAATAAAAATCACCAGCATATTTGTCTGGGAATGGAATATCACTTAAATAATTGTGACCTACACGAAGGCAATTACGTTTTCACTTTGTCATTTTCAGCCTAAATTTTCCCAGATTTTTTCTCAGACTTCAGTAGTGGGTCCAAAAAGAACCAAAGAAATATATTTTGGAACAGAGACTCAAAAATAGTTTGGGAAAGCATGAATTAAAATAGAGCAGAATAATTGGTATTTGCTATTATGCATGCACAAATGCTATTGCAGGCAGATATTCAGCACTTGGCAGAAACTACACGCATTCAGGCTTGTAGACATGGTCATGACATCTGGTTGAAGTTCAAACCGAGCGTTAGAACTGTGAAGAAAGGTGATTTAAGTGACTTTGACTGTGGTGTAGTTGTTACTGTCAGGCAGGCAAGTCTGATGTACTGGAATTTTCCCACAAAACCTTTTCTGTTTTTGACTGAGAATGATCTAGAAAAAGTGGAAATATCGAGTGAGCAGCAGTTTTGATTAAAAATACTGCTTTGAGCTGATAGGAAGGCAAAAGTAACTCAAATAACAACCAAGTTATGCAGAAGAGCATCTCTGAACACACCACACTTTGAACTTTGAAGCAGATGGGTTACAGCAGCAGAAGACCACACCATATTCACTTTGAGCCTATCAGTATCAACTGCGTCTAAAAGCCACAGCCTTCCTTACTATTGCTGCTGACAATGTCCATCACTTGTGGTCACATAGTGATTGACATTAACAGAATTCTGATGTTTGCTTCCAGCAGGATAACATAAAGTGTAAAAAAGATCATCTCAAACTGGTTTCTTGAACATGACAATGAGTCCACCACATGCACCCAATGTAAACCTAATATAGCACCTTTAGGGTGTGCAACTATGTGATGCTATCATGTCAATATGGATTAAAAACCACAGAGGAAAGTTTCCAGCACCCTTTTGAATCCATGCACCTACTTTCCTATTTATTTATCGCAGTTTTCAATCCTCTCGTTTAGTTTTCCCGAATGGCCTCAGGAATTATTGTGACAAGTATTTATTCGAATGGTTTTCTTTTCAGGGAAAAGGGTGGGAAAAGAGCGAACAGTTCAAACCAGTAAAAACTTGTCATACATGTGACATCACATGTGTTGATGGACAGCATGGATGTAACGGTCGTACAAATCTGAGAGCATTGACAGATATTAGCACAATAGGTTCCTGCTGACAGACGTGAGGCCTGTGTGCGAGTGCTTTTTTTTCCTTTGGACACAACACATTTAATTTCAAACCTTTAGTCAACACAGTAAGGTAAAACCTTGAGTAATTAAGCTTAATAAAGAGGCATTTGATCTGAGAACCGCTTTCCCCCAGAAGGCATAAACTCACAGAGTTGTAGCTCGTCTTTCATTTCCAGTGACCTACAGTATCTTATCAGTTATCTTCATAGTTATTGGAGGGTAACTTAATGCCAGTCACCTTGAATGATCAGTTTGATTTAGACTGTAAAAGCTCAGCTACAGAATGGATCAGCTTTTGCCTGAGTTGTATACTTTGTATTTGTGCTAACAAGGTTATATATCCACCTCTCAACGGCAACATGCTAATGGCTTATTTAGAAATTTCGAGCATGCTGACATAGTTATTTACCTATTCACCACGTCTTCACAGTGCTGTGACACTGTTTGGGTGGAGCGTTTTTTTAAGGTCTGATTTGGGCCCTGTTCGCGACACATAAATCGTTGCAGCTTTCAACATCAGCAGATAAATCAACCTGAAAATGATGAGACCAAGTCTGTCATAGCAGTGTTGCTCTCTTTTGGCTCTTAACTGCATCAAGTCTGCGTTTCACATTCCTTACAAGCATGGGCAACGGCATGTGCTGCGAGGAGGATGTGGACTATGCACAATCCTCACCAGCGTGCTGATGCTTTTGTTTTTCTGTTTTAATGGGAATTGAACCCCAGTATGAAGATGTGCATCCTTGCCTTAGTTTTACAAGTTTGTCGTGTCAGGTTTCACTTTCCCTCAGTCTTGCACATCTAAAAATAAATAAACTGCTTCTTTCAGCACTTTCTACCTTGTGATCAGTGAAATTTATCCCCCATTATTTTTGAATCATTCCCGTGTTCATGGTTTGACCACATAATTTTTACTCGTCTACTGTCTCCTGAATGAGGTCGACCACCAGATTCTTTCTCACTCTCCGCTCTCCCACCAGCGCATCGCTCTGGCGGCCAAACCGCAAGCCGCAGTTACCCAGCATTCCTTGGAGAGGATGAGAGAGGCTTCAAGTAGCAGACTGTTAAATTAACATTCATGAGGAACCTCTCAAGTCACAGAACTGTTTCATGAGATCAACTGTTGCTGAATTTCACCACTGAAATGTAAAGTAGCACTTCCATTGTAGTGTTATTGTTTTGCAGATTTGCCGTTCGAGACAAAGAATAAGACTGATTTTGAAACAGCTCTTAAGACTTAGAAAAAAAATATATCAAAGGGCAGAATGGGGGCTTACTGTTTGTGCATTTATACTGTGTCTGGGAAATTTACAAAGTCACATCTTTAAGAAATAAGAAAAGACCAGACACAGGACCTGAGAGACGCATATGGTCCTTTCAGTTGAGCCAACTACTGTTCACTGACGCGTCATCAGAAAATGGTCTCAGTGGAAGGGTGGCTGCCAAGAAGCCATTCTTAAGGAAAGGAAACAGGGAAAAAAGGCTGCGATATGCCAGATTACACAAGAACTGGACTGAAAATTAGTGGCAACAGGACTTATGGAGTGCCATCCATCATTTGGATTGGGGGGAGACCCACATGTGCACAGGACAAATATGTAAACTCCACACAGAAAAGGCCCAGATGGCACCTTCCTGAGGCAACAGTGCTAACCACCACACCACTGTGACTCTTCAAATTCAGCTTCAACACTCTAATGAAGTGATAACATAATGTGTAACAAGATGGAGGTTCTTTCACGGTTTGACAGCCAGTAGTGTTGGAGATTGAAGGAAATTTCCGTCCCGGGTTTCCTCCGTGGCGTGAGCGATAAGCAGAGTTTTGTCCTTTCCTTATAATACTCCTAATTATTCAAAGTAACACTCAGGTATGCCGTTCAGCAGGTTAGTTACAGCGCCGGGAGTAGCTTGGGAGAACAAAATGACACAGAAACTGCTTCAGGTTGCTCTTCCAGAATCAACTCAAAGGTTTATTCATCAGACAACAGTATATATAGAGGAAAAAGGTTCGTGTGTCAGCAGATTCTCAGTTCAGACCGGTACAGACCAAATAAGGAAACGTCTTCCTGCCTTGTGAGCAGAGAAGTATCCTTTGTGTAGTTTATCAGTTCAGCTACAATTTATGATCATCCCAGCAAAATACACTCCTAGAATACAGAGTTCTTTCATTAGTGAATTCTGAAACAAACCACCTGGCCTTTAACAAGCTCTTTTCTAGGAGATAAAGAAGGGAGGATGGGAGTAAGGAAGTGGTCTCGTCTCTGTGGTATTTTCGACCTTGGGGTACCAGCCTGTGAGTCTTACACATTAATTCTTGGGTCAGAGAGAAAGAGAAAAAAAACTAGTAAATGGGCCTTATTGAGTAACAGTTTTCCTGTATAATATCACTATAAAACAATATCCTGTAAATGCTACCATGATATCAAAATATCACAACAGAGATCTTGCCAAAACTGATGGAATTATGAATGAAGAAAAGCAACATCAGATTTTGATCCATCATATAATACCATCTGGAAAGCATCTGACTGGCAGTGGGTTAATTTTTCAGCATGACAATTGAAGCAGCGTGGGAAGAAAATGCAACCAACATCTGAAGAAGAGCTTTGAATGCCCTTCAGGAAGCCCAGAGAACTATTTCTGAAGACTACTTAAAGAAAGTTGACTGTTTCAGAGTAAAGGTGGTCACAGCAAATATTGACTTTCAAACTGTTTTTGTCCTATATACTGTACCCCCATGTATGTGTGAACCTTTCAGTAAATCACTGCACACATTCCTATTATATTCCTAGCATAAAATAAAGAAATTATTAGGGGCTCAAGACTTTTGCACAGTGCTGTGTATTCACAACAAGACAAAAACCTGTTGTGGTAATTAACGCTAGCAGGAGTTTGCCTTTAGCCTAATGAAATTAAAATTACTTTCACATCCTCCCCAGCTGTGTACTGTAACCGAAACATATAACTGGTTATTTAGTAGTAAACTGACAGAAAGTAACAACCAACAATCCTGCTGAATTAAAAAAAATAAACTAAAAATCAGACTAATGAAAAAATTCAATTTTTTGATTTTAAGGTTTTGTGTTTAATCGAGCTAACTCCTTTTAAATCGAATATGTAAATGCATTAAATCTTAAGTCAGTGCATTAGTTAACATCATAACTAATGATATAAAACATGTGCTGAGGTGTCATTTAACCTTAGATGAAATCCTTTTATTCCACTTTCCAGCACACTTGAACTCTACATATTAAGCATAAATGTAGCATTCAACATGTATTTTTTCCCCGGACAAACAAACTCATTTCCATAATGCATAGACAAGGATTTTAATGTATGCTTCCCTTACAAATCACTGGCTTTCACACTAAGCAATAGTCACTTTTCAACAACCCATGATGCATTGCATCTGTGTATACAGTAGGTACTGCAGCCCAAAACAGCATTTATTAAAAGGCAACATAATTATGGTACAAACACTCAGAACAAACTGTCACCACTCACTGGTCATTCTCTACAAGCTGTTAGAGGAGAAAGGCTGTCTCGCTCCTTTAGACTGGCGCAGTGTAAAATATATAAATGAAATTTGTCAAGAGCAGTAGCAACGTATGAAACCAACTGTGAGGTCATTAGCACATCCTTTCCCTACATGTTCCCGATATCATTCCGGCAGTTTTCCTACAAACACGGCTGACTGAGCAGATAACAGTTATATTTCCCCATCATGTGTTTTATTACCCTCGGATGTAAAAATCTTTAATTTCCTTGCACATTTCAATTTGTTGCCTCAGCAGAGAATCAAATTAGAACTTTCAAGGACTTCTGTTAGTATTTTTTTGCATGTTAAATACAACAAACCATCTTCTTATTCATCATCACTAGATTTTTTTTTTCCTGCAATATGTTTTCTATGGGTATTAAGTTTTTAATTTAATGGAGGAGGACATGTAAAGGGTTATGCAAGTGATGGGGTGAGAGAGCAATGTGATCTGCTGTGGTGTCCCCTAAAAGGAGCAGCTAAAAGAAAAGAATATTTACATGGAGGGTTTGAAGTAACATTTTAAATCCATTTCTTTTTTTATTTATTGTGTTGTAGCTGTCTAAAGGAGACACGGCCAACAACGACTCAAATTAGAGCTGTTTTCATTAGCACGGGATCAGTTTTAATATTGACTGCTCCAAAATTAGTCTGTGCACGTCTGTGTGCTTTCCTCTGCTTCATGACATACAAACAACTCACGCAAAACAACAACAAATTCCTGAAAAAAATAATTTGTCATTTTTTTACCATCTAAATACAGTACAATGTTTAGCCAAATATATGCAGAAAATTTCAAAAATTATTTTTTGAAGCAGCACACTAAACTCGTTTGAACCTATTGAAATGTTAGTACTATTTTTTTTTCTTTGCCCTTTACTCATTTGCATGACAGGATTTGGATTAAACGATTGTCAAATAAAAAGAAACATCTTCCTTTTATCTGCATTCATCTCATGGTGGCTGTACAATTTAAGAAACGGTCACAATTTTCAAACAACATCATGCAAACATATGTAACCAGCACTAAATTACATGAGCAAGAATGATCAGCTGAAAGTCAATGACAGAGAGCAGTGAGGGCAGAGATCATCGCTTTTACTGCTTTTGACAGTGCTGAGCTCAGGACAGGACCCACTGTAACAGGTCCCAGAGCAAAAGTACAGAATATCCAATTAAATGCACACAAAACACCTTAACATCTGCAGCAACCAATATGAACACACTAAATGAACATTTATAGATTCTCCAGCATTTACATACTAAGATTCATTATAAAAGCCAGTAAAAGGACCAATAAAACTCTGTTTGTCCATGTAGGATTTTAAAGGGAACTGAATGTAATAAATGTGAAATATTTACTTTTTATTCTTACATAAAATGCACTGAAGGGTGTAAAGTGGGTCTTTGTAAACACCAGCGTCAAAGCTGTCCCTTGTTGTTGATTTACCTTGTCGTATTGTATTTTCATTAACAATTAATGAAAAATATCATTAGCTTACATTTTATCTTCAGGCATCCAGTCTAAAATTACAGTAATTAACCGTGAAACTACATCTTAAAGCTCAAAGTATAACATGTACAAAATATGAAGTTCCAGAAAGAGGTTCTGTTGCAACAACTCTCACCAATAGACCCATCATAGTGTATATCCTAAAGGCACCTTAGACAAAGAGAAATCCCTGTGTGCAAGCGGTTAAAGAGGTTGAAGGTTGAAAAACAAATGTGAACAAAAGATAAATGGAGAAGCTGTTCCCCCTCAGAGAGCCTAACCACTGCATGGAAACACTGTATCACCACGAGAAAACCCAAATAATAAACAAAGGAACCTTTCATTGCATAAACTATTCTGTTGCTGATTGTCTAAAAGCATGACTTAAAGACACAGAATGCAGCTCTGTAATATTACAAGATTTGACTCAGTTTTTGTTTCAAATGCTGCAAAAAAAATGCCAGAAATGCTCCGTCGTTCTGGCACTGCGTCATTTGTTTCGTACTGTGATGCTGCATTACTGAAACAGTGTATGTTTTTAGAAATAGGAAAGCATGCATTGGGAAATTCTCTCCTGATCATGCAGATATTGTTTCTGGATTTGTACTTCAAAGTCTAACAGTAGGAAGGAACACACAAATATACAAAACAATAAAAACAAACAATGAGACTAATTGAATTGAAAAAACAAAAACCGCAACAATTAAAAACAGTGTCCAACAAGCTCTGTTCTGCTTCGGCAAAATCAATCCCCCCCAAGAACGATGATGGAAAAGTTCGCCTTCCCCCACTTCCTTGGTATCCTCTCCTCCTTTTAAACTCATCCCAAAAATCACCCACTGTGGTGCATCATCATCGTTATCATCAATTCTTCCACCTCCTCCACTTTCAACCGGGTTTATGACTTTCCTCTTCAGGCTGGGCTGACTTGCTCCCCCTGCAGACGAGAGGTTGGAATGACTCAGTAGTCCAGCAACCAGATAAGTGGGGAGACAGCGCCTCTGGTGCCACTGAGGGAGTTTAAATTGGAAAGTGACTTGGGATCAATTAGATAAGTAGGTGGAGCAGGTATGGATCACACCCTGCTGGTCGGGTGGCAGCGGTAAGTTGGACAGTTGGACAGAGCATCTACTCCGCTGTCGACGTTCTGTGAGCACCCTCCCTCACAGCAAGCCTCTGGGAGAGATAAAGCAGACAATATGAGTAATGAATCTACCTGACATTAAAAACGGTGAAGTATGTTACACACAGCCAAAGAGGAGCCACCTGCATCTTCCCCCGGCATCAGCAGATGAGCTGGGTTGGCTCCTTCTTGTCCCGTGCCGAGCTGGAGACGCCTCATGTGACGAACCACTGCTGTGGCATTAAACGCTTGCTGCAGAGAAGCAATAATGAAACTTCAAGAAAGGAGGAAAATCTACTTGCCAATTGTGGACAAATTAGGATCTGGATGGCAATTTAACCCACCGAGGATCAAGTCATTGTAGCTGAAATCCCTAACCCTAATTACATTTTTTAATTGCCCGGTATAGTTAAGTTAAAATATAGCAAACCAGACCAGTTTTAATCTCTGTCCTCTCCTTTAATGCTAAAAATGAAAAGAACAATGCAACATGTAAGTAGAACTGGGAGGCAGACTTACCTTCCACTTGCTCTTAGCAAAATTCTTCTTAATCTGCGCACTGACAGACTCGTGAATGTTCTTGTCCAGCGCAGTATCCCCAGCAATCCTGACAGAGGAAATGGCTTTCAGTGCGAATGTGTTTTATTTGTGTGCATAACGGATAGGAATCCGGATAGGAATTGTTCTACAGATATGGTCACACATAGTTAACCGACATGCAGTCCAAACACTTACAATATTTACAACACTTAAGTGTAATTATTGAAGATTTGAACTAACAAAATAACATTATTCTTCTTTGGAAAAATTATGTGTACAAGGAGCCATACCAGGGGTGCTGCAGAGCCTGCTCACAAGTGTAACGTATGCTGGGATCTTTCTCCATCAGATGTACTATAAAATCTTTAGCTGAAAAGGTAAAAAAATATACATTTTAAACATTATCAACTGCATAAAACTGATGTTTAATGAATGATTAATAACCATACTGTACTATCAGTCTAAAACTGGATTAAGCTTATTAATGCAATAATACTTCAGTGTTTTAACTTGACGCCAAGAGTCAAAAGTAGGAATTTTATTTTATTTTTTTACATTTGATCGTTGCCTGATCTTGCAAGTTAAACGCCTGCAGGGTAAACTTTAGGCTTGGAAGGAACAAAAAGATCAAGTCTCCGTCTGGCACTCTGTGTCAAATGGAGTGTCAGGTAGGTGGGAGATTTTTCTGCTCACTGTGAGGGTCTGTGTTTTGCAGAGAGAAGTATTCAACATTGGCGTGCAAAACTGCCGTTCACAATATTCACTATTGGATGAATGCCACCCATTCACAAGGCAATATTTTATGAATCTGGCAAAGATACTTGTAGTAAAACATTTAAATCAGCATGTACGTGTGTAGACACAAAATAATTACCATGTTCTTCCTGTCGCTTGTGGAATGCAATATCTAATGTAATTTCCAGGTGTGATTTAATGACTAGAAACCGTATCAAAGAAAGTTTTTGAAGTTTCTCCAGGACATGTGAGCACTCTGGAGTGTACAATCCCAAATAACAAATGCAGACAAGCACTGGCTGAGACTGTAACAATATAAGAAAAAGGATGTAAATTTCTAATAAATTTCTAGTGGCTCATCTCTTTCTGTGTAATCCAGAACTATCAGATTTGATTTAAAGAGGAGGATGTTTCTGACCTCAAAGAAAAAGAATGAATTAATTTGATGGTTTCCACAACACACACCCAGAACACAATCCTCTGGTGATTTGGGAAACTTTGTTAAAAGGGTGTGTTCCTTCTTTAATCACAGTTTCCAGTGTGATCAGCCTGAAAAGTATCAGTTCCAAAAAGCTCTTTATGAGAGGTCTCATGTCTGTACTGTACCTGAATCAGAGATATCGTCCCAGTACGGAGAATCAAACTCATATTCTGCTTTCAGGATCTGTTCAAACAGTTTGGCATCATTCTCGTCATAGAAGGGAGGATAACCACACAGCCTGAAACACAGAGACAGCACAGGCTGACACTTCCCTTTACAGACACGCTTCGGCTTTTCTATGATGCTAAAGCCTTAATCACTCCTTTATTTAGTAGCTCTGCTTGTTTTGATTTGGCTGATTTTAATGCTGGGTGCCCTTCCTGATGCAACCACCAAGGGATTAGTGTCTATTCCTGGGATCCAACCATGAATCCTTTGCTTGTTAGTTGAATGTTAAAATTAACACTGCTGCTGCTGAATCCAAAACATGCTGCATTCTGATTAATCCTTATCAAAACCTGACTGATAAAATATTGTATCTCTGCAGACGTGATTCATCTTGTATAAAGATACATCTAAAACATGTACTCACAGAATATATGCTATGACACCAATAGACCAGCAGTCAACTGCTTTACTGTAGGGCTTCTGAGCCAAAACTTCAGGGGCTGAGGAAACACAAGGTCATAGCTATTAAGGCACAATATAACAAGACTTAGCCTTCTTAGTCTCACTTTTTCATACACAGTACACCATCTCTGAGCCATTAAACTGTGTTAAAGCTGAGATCTGAGAAAAAGGTGGTGTACACGCCTAAAGTTGCTTTTTATAAACAGATTTCTAGTATTTGACTCCTTTACCGACATATCCAGGAGTTCCACAGGCTGTTGACATCACACTGCCAGAGCCCTCAATTTTTGACAGACCAAAGTCACTGATCATGATTTTGGAGTCTTCATCCATGCTGTAATACAGCAGATTCTCTGGCTTTGGATGGAGGGACAACAGAACAGAACGTAAATAAAATGCATCATAAAAAAAACATAAAAAGTCTTGCAAACCGAAATCCAACATCACTGGACACACAATTAATAACTAATTCTACTTTTGTTAATGATCAGCAAAGCCATACAGTAAGGGGGGATAACAGACATGTATCTAGTCTGGGGGGAAGAACGTTTTTGCCAATTCCTTTAAAGGAGTGTGTGTGTGTGTGTGTGTGTGTGTGTGTGTGTGTGTGTGTGTGTGTGTGT
>NW_005187892.1:88388-89763 GCF_000239375.1 Pundamilia nyererei
TGTGACAAAGAGCAGGGCGTTAGGGATTACTCACCCTAAAACTGTGTGTGTGTGTGTGTGTGTGTGTGTGTGTGTGTGTGTGTGTGTGTGTGTGTGTGTGTGTGTTTTTAATGCTAAAGATCCTCAAAGGTTTGGTTTAAAATACACAGCACCATTAGGTATCAAAACACAGAAGATAAAGCCCCATAGCACAAAAACATTGATGAAAATGAAACCATATCTCATTATATTGTAGTGAAAAAACAAAAAAAGAGAGACAACAACCTACAAGAATAAACTCAAATTCACTACCATTTGCCACACAAAGTCAATCTTTTCAAACATAGTTCTGATCCCTGGTTCACCTTGAGGTCACGGTGCACAATGCCCATGTCGTGGAGGTATTTGACAGCATCCAGGATCTGCTGAATGAGCTTACTGGCATCTTTCTCTGTGTAGAAGCCCTTCTCTATGATACGATCAAAGAGTTCCCCACCAGACACTCTGTATTTTCAATGTGGATAAGAAAGAAGAAAAGAACAGTGAGAGGGGGACTAAAAATAGAAGGGAAGCATGGAAATTTAAAAGTGTAAAAGCGAGATATAAAAAGATAATCCCTGCTAACTCCAGCAAATAAAAATCTTTTATAGTTAGTTATAAACCACTACTTCAGATAAAGTTACTTTCTTACAAACCAGATGGGAAAAAATGCTTTCAGTCTAAAATTATAAACAGTCAGTCAATCTTACAATGTCTGCTTCATATTTTGCCACTAGATGGCAACGTGACTCTATCATAGGAATTTCGAGTACATTATGAATACCTGCACAGGAAATTTAACATCTTACAACGAGCTAAAGAAAGAAAAGAGAAGATGATATGGATGTTTAGACAAGCAGTGCATGGAAAGCTGGGTTGCTGAACTCATTCGGCCAGTGTCCCCGTGTCACTTTACCCACATATTCAGTTCCCTCCATGATACATTCCTATTCCTGCGTACATTTTCACATATATGTGCAGCCTCTGTTTGACACCAGTTGGCAGAGGTAAAATAAAACTGAACAGGATAGTGATGCAGCACAAGATGAAAGAGTGAACAACCACGAATGAGGTAAAACATCTGGATTTCAAGGTCACATCTTCCCTCTTTGCTGCTGTTTTTCATTTCCCTAATTTTACAGTCATTAATAAATTAATAATAATTTTTCTAATCCTCATCTTGCCTTTGTTTTTCCTCTCTCACTCTGACATTTCACTAGTTGAGGTGGGTGGGACACTGACTGGCAACTAGTATGAGGGCAAACTCCCCACTGTTGCTCATGAGTAGGCAAAGTACAGAGTTTTCGTGTGTGTGTGTGTGTGTGTGTGTGTGTGTGTGTGTGTGTGTGTGTGTGTG
>NW_005187892.1:89783-105537 GCF_000239375.1 Pundamilia nyererei
GCGTGCGTGCGTGCGTGCGTGCAAGCATGCCTGTGTGAATGTGTTGCAGGGTGCAATTCATGGCATGTGACAAGCCGTGTGTGGGAGAGAACACAAGTAGGCACGCAAAGACAATTCACAAAGTCCCACACATATGTGAATACTCACAGTTGCATGACAAGGTAGAGGTGTGATTTACTCTCAAATATGTCTTCCAGAGACACAATGTTGGTGTGTTTGATCCTGTGAAGAGAGGGAAAAAAGGAAAAAGCAGGCGAGAAGTTCAGTTGTTAATTCTGTTCTTCAAGCAGTACTTGCAAAAAACTGGTTTTACATATGATCTTTATCCAGTCTTTATCGATAAGAGCTGTTTGCAGAGAGCAAAATAATAATTTTCTGTCATGTTTTTTGTGGGACACTAATTGCATTTTAGCAGTTTAAACAGAGCTTCCACTGTTCTGCTGCCCCATGTCTACAGATACAGATGCGAGATGGACTCATCAGATTAAGATTACTCTTGTACCTCTGTCTAACCAACGTGTAATGTTAGCACACCTGCAATATGTGTCTCATACAAATGCTAGTGTCAATAAATAACTGTAACCAAACTTTCTGCCAGTTCTTTAAAAGTGATTTACTAACACATCCATCTACAGTCATGTACAAAGGAAAATGCACGCTGTTTCTATCCTGAGGTTTAAGTGATAACATTTTTTAAAAAATGTCTGCTGTATGTCCCTACAAGGTTCTAAAATTACTTAGAGACAACCTAATCTAAAAAAAAAAAAAAATACATACATAACACATTTGATAGGCAGCGTGGCCTTAAAAAAATATCAAGAAAAATGTAAGAAGTGAAGGACAAAAGAAGAAATGGCAGGCATAAAAAGAAAAACAAAAAAGACACCAACAATCTAAAATAGATCAATAGTGTCTGACAGTCATGTCCTCAAGAAAAAAGGAAAAAACAAAGACCTGGCCCATGACCTGAGAGATTTAGCTGGTTTTCCATCTACTGTTCACTGAAGCCTCATCAGAAATGGTCTCAGTGGAAGGGTGGCTGTTAAGAAGACATTTTTGGGGGGAAGAGAATCAAGTAGGAAAGGCTGACGCTAGATTACACAAGAACTGAAATGAAAATGCAAAAGTCTGATAGTGTGAAGAATCCAAATGTGAAACATTTTCTTGAAACTGTTGTCAGTATTTATGGACGTCAGAAAAGAGGCACAAGAGAGAGCATCAAAAGCCATGTTCAAAATACAGTGGAGGTTCTCTCATGGTTTGGAGATTTTGATTGAACATGCAATATGTTCTATAGCTATAATTCTTATTTTTTTTATTTACTTTAACTGTTGATTCACTTTTGACCAAATGAACACACTCAATACTGTATGTTGGAAAGAAGTAAATCACTTTTGAAAAACTGGCAGAAAGTTTGGTTACAGTCTCCATGGTTTCCACAGACCATGGAGACCATCTGACTGGTAACGACTTCATTGTTCAACTTTACAATGGTCCCAAACACACTGACAATGCAGTAAAAGCATACCTGGAAAGAAAAACACACAGTGGATCACTATCAGTCGTGGATTGGTTTCCACAGAGCCCAGACCTCAACATTATTGAAGCAGTGTGGGATCATCTTGGGTGAATGGTAAATGGCCTGTACTTGTATAGCGCTTTACTTAGTCCCCAAGTACTCCAAAGCGCTTTACACTACATTCAGTCATCCACCCATTCACACACTGGTGATGGCAAGCTACATTGTAGCCACAGCTGCCCTGGGGCGCACTGACAGAGGCGAGGCTGCCGGACACAGGCGCCACCGGGCCCTCTGACCACCACTAGGAGGCAACGGGTGAAGTATCTTGCCCAAAGACACAACGACCAAGACTGTCGGAGCCGGG
Organism: Pundamilia nyererei; assembly: GCF_000239375.1. Classification (NCBI taxonomy): domain Eukaryota; kingdom Metazoa; phylum Chordata; class Actinopteri; order Cichliformes; family Cichlidae; genus Pundamilia; species Pundamilia nyererei. The sequence goes on from NW_005187892.1 coordinate 91,670, forward strand.
GCTCGAACCGGCAACCTTCCGATTACAAGACGAACTGTCAACTGTTGAGCCACGATCGCCGACAAAACGTGACAGCCAACATCCAAAGAAGAGCTTTGAATGTCCTTCAAGAAGCTTGCAGAACTATTCCTGAACTTTGCTTAAAAATGACAAGGAAGCTGCCTAAAAGAGATTAGACTGTGTTAAAGAATAAAGGTGCTCATGCCAAATATTGACTTTCAAGCTCATAAGTCTGTACAAACTCAGCGTTGATCTTTGGTCTTGCTGTGTTTCCACTGATGTTTGCACATGTTTCAATAAATCACTGCACCTAGTTCCATTTTAGGAGCAAAATATAAAGAAATATGGGTAACTCAATCTTTTTTCACAGTACTGTATCTCAAGAAGAGGTGTTTGTCCTGGTACAGGAACCAACTCATAAAAATATTGCCCCATAGTGCTACCTTTTACTTCAGCTTTGATTATTTTCAGATTTTTCCTTTTCCCTCATCATGCACTCTGAGTGTTTGTTACCTCAGTGCCTGGTCTAAGGTGTGTGTTTGAAGGTTACCGAGTTGAAGGCAGGAAGACAAAGACAACATAAAACCATGTGTCTGAGATGTACCCAAGGTAACTATGTATGCGTCATCCTGTGCTCACGCTGGATTACAGCAATGAGTCTTATCCACCTTCATTCAGCAGCTTAGCTCTGTGTGGAGCGAGAAACGGACATGTGGAGACTCGCATACAGTTTCACACACACGATTACATAAGGTCTGCAACATGTAGTACACATTCTGTGCTTGTGTGGACAATGAACCTACGGGTGGACACGGGTCATTGTGACTGTCAGAAAGCTGAAGTGTCTATTTAAGGTTCGGTCCTCTGCTGACCCCTGTCAGCTTGGATCACAGAAAGTCAGCAAATTAGAGAACAGAGCTGCCAACTTTGCAGTGAGCACGAAGCAAAACTGACACTTGAGTGAAAGTAAGAAAACAGGAAATTCTAGTGATTTTTAAATGCTGCTGATTTTTTATTGATTTATTTAACCCACCCTTTGGATTTTGCTGTCTTAGACTTTAAAGTTAAAAAAAAAAATTTTTCTGTTCACACCTTTTGTATTTTATTGTATTCTTCCAGAGCACTGAGTGGGCCAACCACAAACGAAAGAATGGTTCTTATAAAACTCTTATAAAATTTTAAAGTGTTTCCGGAGAAAATGTAAACATGTTTTTTTCAGATCAGAAGAGATTCAATTAGTCAAATGAAAAGAAACAAGCCACCAAAACAGAACTGTTAATCTGTTACCCATCGTGTTTAAATTTGAATGCAGTTACTTCAGTTCATGTGCACGCAAATAAAACATTTTAAATAACTTCTCATTTTAAGAACTGTATAATCACTTGAAAATCTTCCACAACTTTTCTGTGTTGGAAGCAGCTCCTCTACTGGCAACAAGGTTCCCTGTGTGACAGTCACATCACCCACTGCCTGCCTCATCTCGTGAATTCACTTTGTAGTAAAGGTGTCAGATACAAGCTTGTGGTCTGACACAAACATGTGTAGTCTTCTTATCTGTCCAGTCCAGTGTTAAATGAGATGGAGCCAAAGACATGCTTAAGGTATGATATTCAGGCTTTGCTGCAACCCTTTCCAGATTTGAAACAAAGTAAGAGGGCGACTTCACAGAAATTCCTCTGACTGGCACAGCTACAAGTGACTCGAAGAGTACAATTAGTCACTGTATTTGCAAATGTCCGTGCTTCAGTAAATGTTTGGTCTAGATAGAACGGGGGAAAGACGAACAGCCCGTGTAACATTTATTAGCAAGACAAAATAGAAAAGCGAAACAGGAAAGACATATTTCTACACTAGCTTGGTGATCATATATTCAATACACTGACCTCTTTTATACAGTTCATAGTAACACGTGTCAAGCATTAAATACACACCAATAAATTTACAGTGGGAGAAATAACAAAAGCCATAGAGGATGACGGGTTTGGGTCTGGCCTCACAGGGAGTGAAGGCAGAGACCGAGTGGCCACATAACGTGGCAGCTGACTATTTAAAAAACAATTTAATGCGACAGCTGTGTCCCTCGGTCATAAACAAACAGCAGGTTTACTCTGTTTCAGTGTTGTTCCACTGTGCTTTTAAAGTATTTATTAAGGCAGAGAGTAAAATGTGGAGAGAAAGAGTCTCTTATGGGTGTAACACAATGGTGAGACTTGTTTTTCACTGGTTATGTATATAATCAGTTTTGTATTCTTGTTTGCCTGTTTTAGTTAAACAGTGGTAATTTTATTTTGGTGATTTTATGACCTACAACACTGTTTCTAAAAAAAAATAAGTACACTTTGAAAAATAAAAACAGAATGCAATAATTTAAAAATAATTTAAAACCTATATTTAGTTAAAAATAATACAGAAATATATCAAACTGTTTTTTTTGTTTTTTTTAAAAAGCTCATTTAATGTTTTGCCAGCAACACTTAAAAAAAAAATTAGGAAGGAGCAACAAAAGATAGCAAAAGTGGTTCAAAGCCAAAAAAAAAACCTCATTATGATTAAACTTAATGAATAACATTATTATACATAAAACGGAAAACCTAGAAAAAAAAAAGTGAACCTGAAAAAGGTTCACAGTTGCACACACAAACTTTGGAAACACATAAACTTTAAATAAACCTCATTTTTTCATAAACAGGATCAAGAAACACTGCCACATATTGTGGGCCTGACTACAGCCTAGTCTTTGCAATCAAAGTCATGGATACTCTGACTTCTCCAAGCTAAAGCGCAAAGTGCACATTAATGATGGGTAAAGCGAGGCTTTGTGCAAACATTCAAAGCAATTGTGTCAACTGTTTCGAGACACTCATCCCTACAGTGACACCTACTGGCCAGTTTTGCTATTGTCACAGGTTGACAATGCTCTTCTTCTCTAAATGACCATAGAGAAAAGTGTTGCACACTTCTACCACTCTATCAATAATTATGAACATGTTTTGAAGAAATGCCCATACAACAAAAGGAGAAAAACCTGTAAGAACCTTAAACGACAAAGCTGTGACTGTAAGCAAATACTATTTCCTCCCTTTTAAGTTTACATAAATGTGGTTGTTTCCGCTGTTTTGAAATTCAGTGAAATGTAAACAAACCAATTTATAAAATGTTTGTTTATTGTGACAACAATTTCAATGTCACCTACTTTGTAGGTAGGGTGTAGATGTAGAGGTGGGGAACTCCAGGCCTCAAGGGCCTGTGTCCAGCAGGTTTTAGATATCACCCTGGGTCAACACACCAGAATCAAATGATTAGTTCATCATCAGGCCTCCGGAGAACTTCAAGACATGTTGGCGAGGTAATTTAGCTATTAGAATCAGCTGTGTTGGCTCAAGGACACATTTAAATCCTGCAGGACACCGGCCCTTGAGGCCTGGGGTTCCGCCACCCCTGGTGTAGAGTGTAGGCCTCAGTGATCTTTATAGAAGATGTTTCATTTACAGTGGAGCGAATGTAGCTAATTATACCAATGAAAAATTAACGTCTATGTAAATATGTTTATTCACAAATATTAGTTTTTCAGCTGTTTTGCGGATGAGTTGGCTTCTTTTTTTGTAACTTACCTCCCTAGACGTGGCAAAAATCTTTTCACACTTACTGTGGGTATACACGGGTATTTTTTGCCAAGCTCTAAAGGTGTGGATAAACAACACCTTATTCATGCCATCATCAGTGACCTCTACAGTGGCATCAGCAGTTGCACTATGGGTGCTATGAGTTTCACTAACCCAGCTGTCAAAAATTTCCTACAATCTCTGCTGAGTCCTGAGCTGTGGTTACTGCTGCCACTCCTGCTCCTGGTCTCGGTCCAGCTGCTGCTGACTTTCAAACTTTCTGGAAGTTTGTGGTGACACCTGGTGTGGTATCACCCTCAGTTGATACTAACAATCAACTGAGGGCGAACGCACCAAAACTTGAATTAGCTGTGATCACATTATGTGGGTGTTTTGAACTGCACTGTGTTTCAGAAGATCTGCGCTTCACAAGCTCAACACAGCAAGTTTTAGTATGGAGCATCCCACCCTAGTGCAAATGTCACAGGTAACATCTGTAAAGGGCCCACTAATCCTAAATAATATGAAATGGTGTATTCGGGGCCCGATTTTTATTTTTCACTTTAGTTTTAGTAGGGTGACTGGACAAAATCTGGAGTTGGGTGATTTAAGAATGAAAAAAACTGGACAGCAAATATGCCTCTTTTCTTAAGAAACATTTTATGAAGCCCCTGTAATGAAAGCATTACATGATCATGTATATCAAAAAACAAAAAAAAAATGCATGAATTTTGGGGGAAAAGGAAAAAAAAAGGTGGAGTTGGGAGTGAATTTCCTGATTCAGATATTCATTTTCTGGATGCTGCCATCCAGAAGTGTTTTTAGTAAAGGTCTTGCTCATTTTAGCAAGTGTGCCAAACTTCTGCAAGTATTACAACGGCATGCTTCTGTCCAGATGCTACATATTAGTACAGCTTCATGAAACGTATATTTTATAAACAGTTTAAATCCTCCCCCACTCAGACCCCGTTCCCAACTTTGTGTACTTGGATGAGGTGTTACAATAATTCATGAAACCACTTTTCGAGTCTATGCAAACTTCACAAAGAGCAAGGCCTGATCTGCAATCCAAGTTTACTTCAGTTTACCTCATTTGTCAAATTTGGACTGTTAACTAAACCCCAACATGCTCATTGCTCAGTCCTCACGTCACCTCGTCTCCTGTAACCCAGGCAACAAGAGCGCTAAAAATAACTAGGGACCCAAAGTAGATCAGCCATTTTCACTGTGGCCTGTAATTCCCTGCATCTAAAGAAAGGTACATTTGAAAAACTTCATAACAGCAAAGAGTGAAACTGCCGCTTGCTTTAATATATTCAACATTATGCCTGTTTCTCAGGTAGAAAGAAAACCACTTGGGCAAATGACTCAATATGTGTTTGCTGCCAGGAGAAGCTGAAAATCAGGGGTTTAAATCATTGTCAATCTTCATTTTGTGTGATGGCATGAAACATGGCATGATCTCAAAAGATAATGTCAATTACATTAATAGTTGCATCATATACAATAATTAACTTGAACACCTCATATGAACCCCAGTCCTTGTTTCTACCTGAGAAACTCCAAATCAGTAGAAATAAAAACTATTTTTAGAGTAATTAGGGGTAAAACGACTCTATAACAGGCTACAGAAGCTAATCGTGTCAGCTAAGAAGAGGAAACTGATGCTATAATTCACACAGGCTCACACGGATCCTTCCCACCTTGGATCAGCGGTTCAGGTGTGTGGTGGTGTAATGGAGTGGGTGATTTCTTTTTAATTTTGTTTTGTTTTTTTTGCCAAACTTTGGCACATTTAAATGCCACAGCCTACCTTCTTACCCACATCTTTTGTTATTTGCTCTCATCATCACAAACACAGTCAGGAGATCTTCCTAACGTAATGTGCAGTGCTTCAAAATACAGATTTATATAATAACAATTTAATCTTCTATGTATAAATAATTTCTGATCTCTCTCGTGTTTTCAAGCAAATCCATTCAAAATATGTCTTCTTTAAATGAAGACATATAGGGCCTATTAATGCCAACTCACCAAAACACAGAAGTCCACTTACTTGTGCAGTACTGCTATCTCATTCTCAATGCTGTTTTCCTTGCCCTCTAAGGCCTTCTTGGGGATACACTTGACGGCCACCAATTTCTGAGTCCTCTTCTCCTCAGCCAAGACCACCTCAGAGAAAGCCCCGCTGAAACACAAACACACAAGTCTGTTAGACCTGAGTTTATTTATCCCAGGTGCTTCAGCTTTTCACATGTGTCGCTGACACTCTACAGAAAATAAGAAATTCCAGCTCTGATGTTAAACTGGTCTAACTTTTGTAATTCTTGGCTACCAGCATCTAAAAGCTAATATAAATTTTAGCCTGCTGATGCCAGATTGTGTTTATTTTTAATATCAGCCGCCTCCCGAAGCCTTTGGCGTGCTGAGTCAAGTTTTGGAAAGACTACAACCTGGTGGGATGAGTTGGAAGCACCAGTATTAAATATCGAGGTTTATCTCAGTGACAAATGTTGATACTGGCCAAAGGATTTTAAGTCTGACTCATGTAATGCTGTATATCAGTTGTATGCTACAGTTTACATTGTCACAGATTGAATAATGGTGTATATGAAAGTCCATATGAACAATAAATGGGGAAAAAATTGCCTCAGAATTTTTCCCTGTTTTGGATGTATTGCAGGCTTCATAAAACTTACTGTTATGTTATAAAATTCACTGTCTTCTTATTTATCTGTATTTGTTTCTAATTTATCTATATTCAGGGGTGCACATAAGTGGTCCGCAGGTGCGCATTCGCTGTCAAAATAAAAGACGCGCACTAGATAAGAAGTTGCAACGCACGTTTTTTCCACGGTATATTCTGCACCACATCTCTGTGCGTTCATCATTTGTTTGAAGCCAGCTCACCTCCTGCAACCACTGTTCCGAGAATACGTGCTTCTTTTGCGGTTTGGACTCCTTCGGACATTTCTTTGGTGGTGGAGGAGCACCAAACTAATTGCTTAAAGGAGCTTGCTTCTTCGCATCTTTAAGAGTTCTAAACAAAGAAAATCTTACGTACGCAAACGCGCGTTGCAACTTCTTATCTGGTGCGCGTCTTTTATTTTGACAGCGAATGCGCACCTGCGGACCACTTATGTGCACCCCTGTCTATATTTGTTTCTCTATTGTTTTCTCTTGTTTTAACCGATTGTGAAGCACTTTGGTCAACTCCGTTGTTTTTAAATGTACTATACAAATACATTTTGAATTGAATTTGAATTGAATTTTGCCTTTTACCATCATTTACGTAAAGAACCCAGGCTTTGACTAGCTGAAGTACTGCAACGACAAATCTGACAGCCTTTTACACTTTTTTCTTTTTTAGTCTCTTGGTTTCTGTATTCAGGAAAATCAAAACAAGTAAAGCATCTGAAGTCAGAGTAGCAAAAGAATAATAGCACTTTCCCATGACCCATTTCAGAGTGGAGGTGGACCTCGAGCATTTTGACCACAGCCCGAAGAGTTCTGACTCAGCTCCAGTGCTGTTCAATAGCTATAACTCCTGAGCCACAATGGTAGGCTTTGACACCGCAATACAACAGAGACAAGGTCACGGTAGCTTCAATGCAACGTTTTGGTTTCTTCATGTGTAATGTAACTTACTGTTTCAAACTGTGATGATTTTAATAAAATAAAAATAAATAAATAAGCAAGACTAAAGGAAAAAACATTGGTAACATAAAAATGACATAACACTCTCCCTGCAGCAGAAGGTCTTCTGATTACTGATTTGTTTAGCCTACTAATCACTCTACCATATATTAAGCTGTACTTCACATACCAGAATAAATAAAAGGAAGAGCTTCCATGAAAAAACTAGGGTCTTCCTGATTTTTAATTTTTCATATTTTCCCATACACCTAAATTACAGAGCCTTTTTAGGGGGAAAAAAAACAGATGGAAAGACCACTATGGCACATAATAATCCTGGTAATTAGCCCTAAAGCTTAACATCTGTGCATCCCATACCCATGACCTTATGCTGTGTTTACAACACATAGGATAGACTGTTGGGATGATGAAGTGGGTAGTGTCGGGTATATATTTGGTTTTCTACTAAGTGCTAATGTTGGATGAATCTGAGCGTTTTGAAGTGAATACATTTCTTACAGTAATGTGTAACACAGGCAAATTTATTAATTTCAAAGCTTTTGATACTCTCATGCTTGAATTCACTGGATCATTCTCACTGATTTTTATGAATTTTTAGAATAGAATAGAATTCAACTTTATTGTTATTGCACATGTCACAAGTGCAGGCAACGAAATGCAGTTTGCATCCATCCAGGAACTGCTTTAGCCGTAATATAGATATATTACAAAAATATATATTAGCAATAATATATATATATAGATATATTACAGGAATGGGTCTATTATAGGTCATTTTTGCAATGGTGGTTCTTCCAAAAGTCTTATTGCACAAGGTCATCACTCTCAGTCAGTTTATGTATAAAGTCCATTTAAACACAACACAGTGCTAAACAGCAAGTAATAACAAGAGTGAAAATGTTTAGAACAATAAAAATAATGATTTTATCCAATATTCTTCAGGTAGGAGTGTCAGGCAAGTCATTACACAACAAACACAAAAATCTGATTTTTTTATATCTCACCTGAAGGAAATCTGAATTCTAGTAAATGATGTGTAGTTTTACAGGAAAGTTTACATAGCTTGAAATAACTCACAATGATGTCTTGCGGTAAAGCAGTAATTCACACTACAACAGACACTGACAGTAAACAATGTTTGTTTTTTGTTTTCTCAAAAAAAAAAAAATCTATGATCATTTCAGTATTAGCTGCCAATACCATGTTCAAACATGTCCCTGTTTTCTTAAAACCAATGGCACGATAAAAACTCAGATCAAAAGTGAAATCGGTTGTTATCGCTCTGGTTCCAGGCAGTTGTTTGTGTAGACAGAAAGGAAGGACATGAATTCAGTCTAGAGATTTACAGATTCATTATTACTGCCAAACATAAAGACTTGTTTTCATACCAGCGACATCTGAAAAAAAAGCAACTCTCTCTTCTCTGTAAAGTAATCCTAGAAAAAAAGAATCCTGCAAAACACATTTACATTCATAATTCAAATTTTAATTTTAAATAAAATAAATAAATTCTTGAAAGAAGGCTGATTTTGCCTAATGTAATTTATGGCTCATGAGTTATATCAGGATTTTCCATAAAGGGACACTGTGTTGGCAAAGGTCGAGTGCACTGAGCAGTGATAGATGTCGCCTGCAGTCCTATTTTGGCTCAGCGTTTGTGTTCCTGTTTGCATTTCGTGCCGTATTTATAACAGTTGTTTGTGTCTTTTGCTTTAGGAAATTACTTTCATAGTGAAATAAAGCCCATGATCAGTGTAACAAACTCAAAAATTGGGTTCCCATTTTGCTACTACTATTGAAATACACGCTGCCATGCATGACATTGTGAGATTTCAATTTTGACATGACAGGCATTGGTGCACGCTGAATAACACTGGCAATGGCTTCCTTACAAAATAACTACAGTGAAACTGCTTGCTTCCTGCTTACGTTTAAAGAAATTGAATATGCAAACAGAGGGCTTACAATTACCTTTTTTTAGTTATCAAGCAAAATTCGTAAAGACAACAAATGAACAGTAGTTGAGCTTAGATACATATGTTTTACAACGGGTCCTTCCACAAACTTTATGCAGTGACCCTCATGCAGGTCTCTGGTGGTGTTAACTACAAAAACCCAAAGAACCCTGAACCCAGATCTTGATAAGACTAACTGTGAGTGAGGCTTTGTGGTCGTGTGTCAACAAGAAACTAAAACTTGTGCAGGAATGCCATCTGCTTTGGCAGAAATCCAGCTCTGTGGAGGAGGTTGTCACTGCTGCAAATTCCTCTGCAGCATCTGGAGAATTTAGCTGACATTCTCCATGCTTCCACTGACAAACCAAAAGGGCTCTTGGGAAGTGTCAAATAGTGGTTCACAGAGACGGTCTTTGACTACAGATATTCAAGGGGGGGGGATTTTATTTGTTTCGCAAGATAAAAACTGTATAACCATTTTGCCATGTGAAATGATCCTGATGTATATTTGCCTGACTTGAATTGTTTAAAATAACTTGATATTTATATTTAACCACATTTTGCCATAACCCCCCCCCAAAGAAAAAAAACCAAAAACCTTTTACGTTCTTGACTTCCCATCACAAAATAAGACTGGTCATTGTTTTTATGTAGTTCCCAAAATTACTTCCCTATTTTCTGAATATCAGGAAACAGTCCTTCACTGCGTTGGTCCTTTAAAGTGACACTTTTACTGAGCAGCAGCCTTGACAGCCACTGTTTAATAAAAACAGAAGAAGCAGACACAAGTTCAGCCAACTGCCTTCTATGCTTGTCACCACACAGGGGATGCCAAAGAAATGTAGCAGCAACCCTCAAGTACTGTTGTTATACAACTGTTTTACAGTAAATTATCTGAGTATTATTTGATGTGTCTGCAACTGGCACCGTGCAGCCTAAAAAAACATGAAGAATATAGAAAGGATGGCTGTGTCGGGTGAGTTTGCTGAAGGTTAATCCTAACCAAGGTTTCAGTTGGATTATAAGGTAAACAAACGTGTTTACAGAGCTGTTCCCGTTCCAAACAGGATGTTCTAATCGGCACCATGGGAACTGTGTCCAGAAACAGGAAACACTCAGTCCCCTCACCCTCACGCACACACAGGCATGCAGACATGGTACGACTGGAGAGCTATTAGCTGCTAAGCCCTTAATGAGGACTAGCTTGCCATTATACAAACAGTAGGGCATTTCTCAGAAAAACACTGTGTAAATACTTTACACAGTGGTTTCAATATATACATACTGTATACAGTCAAATATAGAAAAGACATATACACATTTAGGCCTCATACAGTTTAAATATTTGCATAAACTCCGTCTCTGTTGGTTTTACACCCCACCCAAACATTTGAATAAGATGCTGGGTTGTTTTTTTATTATTATTATTAATTTTACTCATCGTAAATGGTCAAATGTCAGCAGACCCCTCTGTTTCTTCTATTTTGAACACAACACCTTTTTTATTTTGTTACTGTTGTATTGTATAAAGTAAGTGTCAGTGATGATGCAGATATGTACAGCACATATGCCAATTAAAATGAACTCTGCAAAGCAAACATTAAAAAAAGAAAATCAACAAGGAAGTATTTCTTATGTGGCAGTGACGTTTTGAGAATACTAATCTTCTCTGACTGTCTGCCATGGAAAAAGGACATTTCTTATTTCTCAAACTCACAGCACTTCTGCCATCTGTCCTGCTGAGAAGTTGGTCAAGAAGGTATGTAAACAGATGACAAAACTGTAACTGTGGAAAGGTCAGAGAGACATAGGGAAGGACCATCTGGCCCAATAAGAGCTGAGAGATACCCAACTGTGAAACTGGACCTGAAACATAAAAAGACCATCTTTGCTCTGTGGGCCTCCCAAACATGAAGAAAGCACAATCAAACCACAATCACTCTCGATTTACATATAACAACACAGCACACAGACACAACACATCAGTAAAATGTGGTCATCTAATCCTAAAGGGAGACCCATTTAAAATTCTTGAATTATCTTTTTTTTTTGCTCCATCAAGGCAAAGACACAAATCTGAGACAGTGAAAAATACTTGTCTGTCTGTCAGCAACATCACACAAAAACTGCCAGAATTTAGCCTACATTAACCACATCTACCTCATGAGTAAATAATGTTGCCTATGTTGTGTTTACAGCCTATTGTTTTGAATCACCTGATCAAAACAACCATTTATACATGGCTAATATCTCAAAATTATACACCGTGCCTCCTTTGTCACTGGCGCCTTGATGCAGCAGGTTATGACAATATCAAAATACATCTCTCACTTCCAACTCATCACATATGGACACATGTATAAGAGCCCTTGGCATCAAATCACATAAAGGCAGTGGTTAACCCATCCAATACGATGGGTTAACTTTTGGCATATTTTAACTGAAACTGAAAGTTTTTCCTATACTATATTCCAATATTATACTACACCTAACACAGTAGTGTGCCTAGCAAGTAAAAAAGGAAGTGAAAATCAGTAAGTGAAGATCAAATAAACTCAGAAGCTTCCAGATTATCCTCCAAACCTTTTCTGTCGTTGAAAGCCCACCATTACCCCTCTGCATTGAACACAAACTAGCAAAGCATTGTATTGGTGTGGAGCTGCGATGAGTATGTTTGCATTCTGTTCTCCTAGTTTACACATCTGCAGCATTAAACCTTCCTATGGGGCTAAGACTTGCTGTGATTGCATACCGAGTGAGGATGTATACACATACTGTATCACAAATGTGAAAAGTAAAATGAAAAAGAGATTTATTTACTTTTAAATGGTTTAAATGAACCATTTAAAAACCATTAAATAAAATAAGGCAACACGGTGGCACGGTGGTTAGCACTGTTGCTGCACAGCAAGAAGGTCCTGAGTTCAATTTCACCATCAGGCTGGGGTCTTTCTCCGTGGAGTTTGCATGTTCTCCCTGTGTTTGCGTGGGTTCCCTACGGGCACTCCGGCTTCCTCCCACCGTCCAGCTTGTGAAGATAGGTTAATTGATTAATCCAAATTGCTCATAGGTGTGAGTGTGAATGGTTGTCTGTCTCTATGTGTTAGCCCTGCGACAGACTGGTGAGCTGTCCAGGGTGTACCCCACCACTCGCCCTATGACAGCTGGGATAGGCCCCCGTGACCCTGAAAAGGTTAAGGGGAAGCGAATGGATGGATGGTGTAAAATATGACCTACTGATATTGACAAAGTGCACCAAAGACCAGCACCATGGCTAAACTATGTTTTTTAGTGTAATACCTCAGTACAATCCACACTACAGTTCAGTGAAGTAATATTACATAACCAAACCAAGAAAACTAAACTGCTACATCTAGAGCTATGAGCAACATGGGGAGCTACTGGCTAGAGTGAACTCATTAATTCACCAAAAGACAAACATTGCTCCTGAAGTCTGTACTGTTGTCAGTCTCTGAATGGTGATAGCAGACAGACAGCAATCCCATGATTCCTACTATCCAAATATTTCTGTAACTGTAAATCTAAATATTGGAAACACTAACAATTTACTTTTAGCCATCTGATCTGTTCATGAGACACCAACAAAAGATATTTTCTGACTTTTTATATGGAATACTATTTGTAAATTAAAACAGCTTTAAATCTACAAGTACACAAGTGCTAGCATCAATAATGGTCAGCTTGTAGCATGAAAAATTTTCAGCAGAAAAAATCTGTCCTTCACTGAGAATAATTAAGCCACTCTGACGATACACAGTCTATCTGGACCAATCATCTCATGACGTAGCCTCTGCAGCTAACGTTGTTTCTGAGGATAGAAATTCTTGGTTTTGTTATCTGCTATTTCCTCAATAAATAACAAAATGAAACACTCTTAAACTGTCATCACAAAATAACTGAAGGTTTCAAGTCTGAACTATGGCCAGTGCAGTAAGAGGTCACCTTACCAACTCCAGTTAATTCAGAACACTGCTGCCTGGATTTTAACTGGCACTAAGAAATATGAGCATATTTCTTACTCCAATAATAAATCAATGTTAAACTTAGACTGGCTGACCATTCAATTTTGTATCCATTTTAAAAGAAAAAGCTACTTTTAGAGGCTACCTTATCTACAAGGGGGGTCACCACAGCAGGTAGCTCTCTAAAAATGCACCTCATGAGGTAGCTTTACTTCACAAATCTTGTTGTCCTTAAAGTATCACACACACACACACACACACACACACACACACACACACACACACACACACACACACACACTATTTTGAATTTTGGATTAAATAAAAATCCAACTTTGAATTTTTTGCCGTTCTCCAGAGCCCATAAAAAGGTATTTGGGAGAGCCATACAACAATCCCCCAAAAGCTTCCATTACCTTGAACCTTGCCCTGATATACTGAATGCTCATATATACATCTACCTGCTGGTAAAGATTATGTTCAACTATAACTTAAGGTATTGCATGCAGAGCAAGTTGCAAAAAAGCAACAAGAAATTTCTAAAACTTTTTGACATGGAAATGCTAAGTATATATGTAGCAGCCCTTGGCATCAAGAACGACAGAAGAGTCTCTAACGGGTGCAGCCATTTATTTCCTCACCACACACGGCTCATTCTCTGGACGTTGAGC
>NW_005187892.1:115311-130286 GCF_000239375.1 Pundamilia nyererei
CACACACACACACACACACACACACACACACACACACACACACACACAGAGTAGTTTGCTGGTAGTCTGAGTGTTGAAAGAGATCAAAAATAAAATTTAAAAAGGAATGAATATTTGCCATAAATTGGCCGGAAAAAGGACAAATAGACATAAATGGTTACTCTTGGTGGATGTTTACATAGCTCACTGCTATCTAGAGGCCTAAACTCTGTTACTACCAGAGCTTTAGTATCCATTTAAGATAAAAATAGACCCAACTTTCCACTGTTTAAACTCCACTTACTGGCAGGAATTGCTTTGAAGCACATACATGAAAACAAAATCCCCCAATCAAATCATATAGCGGAGTATAATTAAGTTAGACAGCAAAGAACACACATCCCTAAGGATTTCTTGGATTGGAGATAATAAGCGCATGGAATGTCTTTTCAAGCCAGTTTGCTGATATGTGGACAGCTTGAAATGTGAGAAATACGGACAATAAAGGATTATAACAATGGAGAAGGACTGTGGGAAGATGTACATGACAAGCCTGCGAGTGTACTAAAAGCTGTTAGGGGGATATATTGCTGTGAGCAGATGGAGTTGCCTAAGTGGGCCAGACAGTGGGCATATATGTGTGTGTGTGTGTGTGTGTGTGTGTGTGTGGATTCAGGAACTGCAGGCTATGCCATGCTGAGTTGCAGACTTCTGTTCGAATTAGGTCAGGGCAGGGCTGAAGGGCTGAAGGTGCCATAAGCAGGGATGGATTTTGAGGATTGTGCTGGAGTTGGAAATAGTTCTAAACTGTCATTGTTCCAAGGAATGGTTAAACTCCACTGATCTGTGCTATGGCTGCTAGAGTGTCTTAATGAATGCATATTTAGAATGCAAAAATCTGTCCCACTTGATTACTATTTTTGGAATTTGAAACTGAAAGAGCAGCGAAAAGACAGAATAAGCCAGAGACACTATTACAAGGACACAGTAATGTATTGTCTTGTGCTATGCTTTACAGTACTGGAGCAAAGCCCCATCCACCTTCTTCCTTTTAATATCATCTATTCTGCAGCTCAGGCTCAATTAAAAAATAAAGAAAGAAAACCAGTCTTCTTTTTAAGCTAGCTATGAGGTGATAACGTTACAGAAAAATTTATACTTTGGGGGTTTATGTGAAGATTAAAAAGTGACGTTATAATAAGCACTATTACGGGAATACGATGGGATAAATATGGTGGTAAATGAAGAGATGGGAGAGTTAGGACACAGACAGAAAAAAAGAAGCACGGAGAGATGAAAAATAGATGAAGTGGGGCAGCTCTCATGCTGTGAGATTCATCTGCTCCATAAAGGTGGCTGTTTCTTTTGTCTGAACGGCTTTGTTAATCATCATTTTGAATTCGTTTGATTCAACTTCACACGCAAATGCTGTAGTAAAAGTGAGTGTGTGCTTATTTTCCTTCCAACTCCATGTGTGTCTGAACCTCCACACTACACTTTAGACTATAAATATGTTGGCATAGGGATGTGTGGGGTGATTGCTCACTTATTACTTGGAAATATTGCACAACACAGCAACGAAGTAATGAATTGCAGCAATATGGATTCAGCAGCATCGTCCAAATTCAGACAATATAAATATAGTAATTATGTATAGGAACTGTATTACTTTACAAGATTATGGAAATACTATGTAAACACAATATTTGTGGCAACTAACTGTGGTTGAGGATGTAATACACACTCAATTTCTGGGCAATCACTTTCATTTGCAAAGTGACTGCACCGGTTACCTAATGAGATGCAACGTCCAAACGACTGCAGTACATCTTGGACTCACTTCAATCCCTCTCTGACAAATTGGCAAAGAATTCAACTAACTGCCATCTAATTTAAAAATACAGATTGCCAATCAGGTGCAAGCAACCTGACTCAGTAAGAACCAATGAGTGCAACTTGTCTACGCTGCAAGTTGCTCGATTCTGACTCAATTGATTGTGCAAAGTTGACATTTTGCAGTTAAACTGGCCCCTACAGCAACTACGTCACCATCTGAAGAAACTTCTTTCAGCTGTTTCCTTATTTACGTGTCACCACACTAGATGGCTCTTCATATTTGCATATCCCCCCAAGGGATTTGTGTCTCCTCCCAGTCTTAAAACAGGGACCATGTTAGGCACATGAGTGGGCCACTGCACTACAAAGCCACGGTATCATTAACTGTGCAGGGATTTCTGAATTTTAATTTCAAATCCCTGAAGTTCTGGCTGCACTAAATAATTAATGTGAATTCCTGTGTATGCAGGTAGCAACAGGTTTGCAACATACCACAACTGATTTGTGATTTTTGCAGTTTAATCACAAACACAATGCACATCTGTAATCTGATCCCATTCAGCTGCAAACTGGCCACCACAGTCTGACTCTACCTCGTTGCTGTTTATCACTGCCTTGCTGGGCCAAAGTCACTTTGAAGATGGCAACTGACTGTCATCGAAACAGTCATTTCAATGACAATGAAACTTTGAACGGGTGAGTGCAAGATCCAGACAAAGGCATGTCCCTTAGTTACTATAAGATTTATATAGGTTAGTACGTGTTTTAGAGACCGTGGTCTCTCTAAATCAGAGTTGTCAAACATAATGCCCAGGGGCCATAACTGACCTGGTAAAGACTCCAATGCGTTTTTTATTTTTGTTTGCTTGTTTTAAACAGCTTCTCCTACAGGCAGTAAGCTAACAGAACTTTTTTCTGTAGTTTTATACATTTATTTATGAGTTCTGACAGATTTTTGTCATTTACTACAGCAGCATTTTTATCCTTGTAGAAAAACTGAGCTGTACTGTTGAAGCTGCACTTCTTTTTCTGATAATAAATGGGATTAAATGCGTAGTTAAACATCTTTACACTGACAGAAAGGGGAGTTTGGCTGAATCAGCCCACTTAAGCTCAAAGTGGGCTGAATGTGGCCCATGGTGTAAAATGAGTTTGACTTTCCTGCTCTAAACAATAATATGATTTACTGTAAGAACATTTAATGCTACAGCGTGGTCAAAGCCTCATCTCTGGTCATGCAAATCATCGTCATTCACAAATGAAACTGTGCGTAAAAGTGCCCAAATAAACACACTCAGACGTATGAACATTTAGTGCTGAGTTATTGAACCCTTCCACTCAGGAGCAGAGAGCCCTTAGACAGAGAGGCAAATCAGTGTTAAAACCCATGTAATAGCCCAGAGGCATGAGTATGAGGTAACAAGTGGAGCAAAAGGTTCCTCTTTTCACTAACAGATTGTGTCCCAGCACTAACTGTTGATTCTGTACAACAAATCAACAAAAATCTTGTTTCTCAGTGAAATGCTGGATTCATCAGCAACACAGTTTCATATCAAAGAAATACACACTGATGAAGTTAAAAAGATTAGTATCTCATCCATCTAATAGACACTAAACAATATAAGCTCACTCTGAAGTCTAGCACATAAAAATATCTGTGCTCTTTGCTTGGTAAAAAGAGAAGAGAAGTGATGAATGGATCCTCTTTCATTCTCAGAGTTGCCAAGTCAAATGGGGGGAGCTGAAGGTCAACAAGAGATAACAGAAATAGAGAGGTTTTATTGATTATTATAATTATACTGCATGTGCCTATAAACATACACAACGGGGCAGAAAAGAAAAACAAGTGTTGAATCCTTTTACTCTCTGTGCCTCTCCATCACCCCCGCATGTACAAAAACACAACTCTTACCAAATCAATTGCAGCCAACAGCAGATCCTACAAACAACGAGGGCCACTAGGTCACCATAGAACATGACTGACGAAGACAGGCAGTGGCCAATCCATCAGCCATAACGATTTTAGATGATTACACCATGCACCCCTGCTTTTTCTGTCCACTTCCTCCGATAGCCGGTCTCTTGTTGCTTTATCTCCTCTATGTTTTGCAATGTATTCTAGGCTAAAAATACCAAGAATTCCGCCTTACTGCTGGCGGCATGAGAACATGTGCAGCCATTTAAATGTCAAAAAAGTCAGCATGGTTCATTTGTGCAGTTTATCATCACTAAAGAAATCTCAAAGCCTGTGGCAAAGTGTGAGAACATTTCTTGCAAAGAGATGTTTATAGGCACTACAGTGAAAAGATCAACATCTTAACAACAGAAAGAAGGGAAAAAAAAGTGAAATAATGGAGGACACTGGGATTCAAATGACATAATAGGTCATCTAGTCTTTGAAACATAGAAACAGTTTCAAATAAATAACTACTGACAGCAGATTCACTCATATTTTCTATATTAAGTTGAAAAGGCTCTATAATAATACATTATACAATATATAAGATATTTCCTATTTTCCAAATACAGGGCCTGTGACAATGAGCAGTACACCTGGGGCAACATGACTCATGACAAATGCTTACCAACATATTGTAGAGAGAGCAGCGAAAGTCAATATTTGAAATAAAAGGTTAGGAAAGTACCAGGAGAGACAAGGAAATTCAAACTTCTCAGTCAAAAACATCTGAATATGTATGCATGACTGCATACACACCAAGCCTTGCACACCTACCCTTGTTGAATTCAAGGTAACTGTGACAAATGCTACTTTTAATATTACCAGATCTTTAACTAGAAACGTAACTGTAATACTCTATATGTGATTAACAAAAGCCCTGAAGAGGATCTGTGGCATTATGCTCAGCTGTGTGTCCTCAACCCTGCATAATGAACGCTTTAATTTCAGCTGAAAATCAAAGGGCAGCAGGATACACTGGGATCCCCCATCCCACACTGAACACAGTTTGAAACCAGGAAATAGAGAGCAGGTGATAGAGATGTGGAGCCAAAAATGAGGTTGGCTTTCTGACAGCCGAGATCCAAGTTTTGAGTTGGGTAGGACAAATAGAAAGAGAGAGAGGTTGGGGGTGTTAACTTAAGGGAGGATTTAAGTTGATTGCAGTACCATTGCTTGTTTTTATTAATCCCCATCTGTTTTGATTACTGAAACATGTGCCTGCAGCTGGGGATTAACCAAATGCAAGCAGCTGTTATGTGGTTCATAGGACTGATGCACTGATACAACACTTATATCAGATACTGATCAGACAGCTGGATGGGGCATTTGTAACAACACAAAACTCTATGGGGCTGACCTAGAGTACTGTGCAATAGGGTTGAGCTACCCCCAATTTCTTTATTTTATTTCCAAGGAGCCAGACTTTCTTGTAATTTTGAAAGTGGTCTTGGCAATAGCTTGCAGAAGTTTCTCTTTGGAGACTGGCTGCTTTTTCACTCATTTTCAGTCCAATTCTTGTACCTGACCATTTTCAAAGCCACTTAACATCGACCTATGAATCATATAATATAAAAAGGCTCCTAACTTGAAAGATGAACTAGTGTTGTTTTCATAAAACGGATAACTTAGCTAGGACGTGGCTGTCAAAAGGCCATATTTTTAAGGATAGCAAAAAGGGAAGAAAATGTTGAGGTATGCCAAACTGCACAATAACTAGACTAACTAGACCAAAGGGTCTGATGGAGTGATGAATCCAAATGTGAAAAGTTTTTTTTTTAGTTCTAATTGTTAGTATGTACAAAGGAGGTCAGGAGACAGCCATCTGTAAAACATAGTTGAGCTTCTGTCATGGTTTGGGGCTGCATTTCAGTCAGCGGTGTTGGAGATCTTGTCAAAATTGGTGAAATTATTATAAATTCAGAAAAGGAACACCAGATTTTGAGACAAGATGCAGTATCATCAGGATACCATCTGACTGACAACAGCCATTTCCATTTCTCAAACACACTGCCAGTGTAGTAAAAGCATACATGGAAGGACTATTCCTGAAGGACTATTCCTGAAGAGTGCTTAAAGAAATTACCAGAAAGCTTGGTTAAGAGAGGTCAGTCTCTATTTAAGAGTAGAGGTGATCGTGCCAAATACTGATTTTCAAGTTCATTAGAATTATATAAACTCTGTTTTACCTTATATATACCATATTTCCATGCATGTTGATACACATTTCCTTAAATTATTGCACCTATTTTCCAAGCAAAATATTAAACAATATATTTTTAAGAAAGGTGACTTAAGAGTTTTGCACAGCGCTTTATTTAATTCATTTCTATATTTAATAGGTTACTCATCAGAAAAAAGTGCACCAATAGAAATGGGTCAGGGAAGTGACACTGAGTATTTCACACATGCTACGCTAGAGCAGTGCGATATGACCAAAAATATTTATCACGATATACATTTGAAAATTTGCGATAACGATATAACTGACGATATAATTGACACTAGACAAAATACTTTACAACTCCACAATTTTATTAGTGTACGTGTTTTGTCTCTAGGGGCCACCGCATATATTTATATATAAACATATATAAATAAAACCACTTGTTTTTATGTTAGTAATTCCTTTTGTGCATAATTTTATATTATTGTTAATAATAAATTAATTAAAGCAACAAAACAACCTGAAGAGCCGGTTCGGAGCCGAAAGAGCCGGCTCTTTTTAGTGAGCCGAACCGAAAGAGCCGGATCTCTAAAAAGAGCCGGAAATCCCATCACTAATTAGTAAGCCATCAGCTTCATTACACTCATCTATACCTGTCTCTCTGTCCAGCTACACTCCATGTGTGTACAGAGGGGTACAAGTTTGAAAAAAAGTTTAATTTGAACCTGATGCTGCTTGAAAGATAAAAGAATGATTTCCAGTCTTTACCTCACAGTGAGAAACAAAGCTTGTTAATGTACACTGGAGCTGTATCAGTATTCAGTATTGGCATAAACCTAAAGCCAAGGTATCTGCACTGATACTGCAACAGACCAAGCATCCTAAAGTGCTGGGATAACTTTGTCATTGAAGACCCCTGAAGGAAATAAATGTGACATATATAAATAACAAGTCATTTAAATACACATTTGATTATTTTGCATTTACTGAATGTTTTTGCAAATTCAGGACAGGTAAATTAATGACTAATGTTTAAGACTAATACTAATGGTTTTACATCAGTGACCGCCCCGATCATGGTCAAAATATGAGCAAGGAAGGTTCCAAAAAAAAACCAAACAAACACAAAACGTGTGTAGAGAAAGGTATAGAAGCGCATCAAATTTTCTGTGTTTCCATTTAAAAAAAAATTTTTTTAATCCGATTCACAAAGCACACACATGATCCCGGTGGTGGATTATTAATAGCGAATCAAAAACTTTGTTTCCATAGTGACTGTTTGAGTCCATTATGGAAAGTGTCTCTTGTTGTTACCAAGACAGCAATCCAGCAAAGGCAAATGAATGTGGCAAACAGCTGAGTGATGCATTGAGCCAGTGATCTCTCCATAAACAAGCTCAGCCCCAAACCGGGGGCAGGTGGAGAACTAGAGGGATGACAATAAGAGGGTTGAAAGGATTTTCATGTATGTGGCTGTCAACCAGGCTCAGCTGGTTATATATATATGTATTCTTCATATTATGATTAGGTTTTGAATATGTTTCTACTTATGTCAACTCGTGACACAAAAGGAGCAAGGGGAGGTTTTATAAACTCACAAAACCAGCTAGCTTTCACCTTGTATTAGGTTTCATCTAAGTTCACAGAACTTAATCCAAAACTAACAAGGATGTGGGTGTATGGAAAACACGCTTTAAGCAAGACACCTTGGACAAACATCCTGTCTTATGACACTCGGCATCCATGCTTAACGAGCTTATAACTAGGAGTTATTCTAGGCATTAAGTGTTACAAGTATGCATGCACAAAACAGTATAGGCTTAAAGGGGAAAAATGGGATCCAAATTGCTAAAGTAATTTTGGGAAAACATTTCATAGTGGGAAAGACAGTGGGACTATTTGGACAGGAGGACGATCTCAATCCCAGCATGACCTCTGAAAGGCAGAAACAGTCTTGATGTCAGAATAAATTATATTTTTATAAAAGCCAAATCACATCAACATTTGACTAGCATACTGTGTGCAGCTACAACAGTGGGATTCCTGCATACTAGCACATATAGTGTAGCTGCGCTTAAGATACGTCAGGAATGATTCAAGTTTCTATAAATGACAAACAGCGGGGTTGCCATACAAAAATCAAGCATGACCATTTGAGATAAAGTGATAATCACAATCACACCCATGTGAATAAATCCTAAACTTAATGTTTGTGATTTATATGCTATGTTTTGCAGGATTTAAACATCTCATGCTATGACTTATTCATGAAAGAAGCCACTTTCACATTTTTTGTCCCATGAAATAACAAAAGCAAGAAAGTATAAATCAATTTAACATTATGTTCTATGGGAACAAAAAAAAAAAAAACTAGGTCACATTCACAAGTGAATCACACTAAGACATATTAAGTCATATAACACAGGCACACACGCACGCACACACTTTGAGAGATTACACAGCAAACAGATCATTAATAAGGGGACAAGCACAAATCTGCAGCCACCTGAACGCAGGACACTACACCCAAAAATATTTCAGCGATATAGCAATCTTGTCTGCAAGTACTGATAATACTGAATGTAGGCAAAGACTGCTGGTGGTTTGATGAAAAACAGCTTAAATAGTTTTCAGAGCAGCCAATCCTCCTTCCTAGTGTTTCACACTCACCAGCGACACAGACGTAAAAACACAGTGACAGACTAAGAAGTGAGAATCCAAGTCTGTTACATATTTTTATGTGTCACTAGTCTCATATAATGACATATGTGCTGGAATAAACAAAGACACTCAGCTATGCAGTTTGACTTTATGCTTTCTTAAACAGTGAGCCACACATTTACAGAATCACAGAATCACTGTTACGTAAAACATGTTTCCCAGTTAAACAGTATATTACAGGGGAATAGAGAATGAAGTGTTCCTCATTTGGCTGTTCAGCAATATAAAATAGTGATAATTTGTTGAGAGGTCCTTTGGCTTAACAATCTTATAATATAAGAATAAGAATAATCGAAGTAGATCAATAGATTACTTCAGTATTAATGCTGATCCTTCTCAGGAGTATCATTTTGGCCTTTCGTAGACACTACATTAAACAGGTTTAAATTTACGAGGCTGTGTGTTTATCTTGTGTACTGACTAAGAAATACACTTCTTTAAGAGGTCTAACATTGTATTCATTTGCACACAAGCAGCAGCTGATCAGCATCTCAGTGTAATGCTTTGTGGCAGGATTGTTGACACTGCGCCAGAGAGGTAGATCAACAGGATACCGGTGACACGGCAGTGTTCCTCATACATAGACTTTACTTGGGCAGATTGCCATGGTATACTGAAAACCTCCAAATCATATTTGATGACCTTTTTTTTTTAATCAGTCTGAGAGAACAATAACATCTGTTACAGGGTTTGTCATAGATCCATTTATTTATTCAGCTGCTGATAACCATATAGACTATATACGCAGCAGATAAATGTAGCCACTGACCCTGACAAGTGAAGACAAACTGTGGGAGACTAGATGCTGGGTAAAAAAACAAATACAAGTAAAAATCAGTGTCACACACAACAAGTAATTGTGAGGTCATTAGCTAAATTCACGGGCTTTGATCAGATGATTTTTCTGAAAATAAGTCCATGTTTGAGTAGATATAATACTTCAAAGAGAAAAAGGCAGGTGAAACAAAAGGTGGAACACAAAACTAAAAACCTGACATTCACAAGAGCGCCCAGCATGAAGTTGGCTTGCAAAAGGCAGCCCTTTTAGGCGGATGGTTGCATAACACCGCGTATGGGTGCATCATTTGCCTATTCAATACATTCACGGCTGAGTGCCCTTTACCAACTATGGTTTATACATTCTTCAAGCAGCAACACTTACTAGGTAATTACATGTATAATGGTTTTATAAAAAAATGAAATCTAGTGTCAAGTATATATTTCTGGATTTTGTCCATGTGAGACAAGTGAATAGACAGGCATTAAAGAGCACACCATTTTTGCACTTCATGGTTCTGCAATGTCTTCTAGAGTGTGACAAAGACATCTCGCAAACCAACAGCACGAAGGATTTCAACACTGTGGCAAAAACACACTTACGTGCCCAGGACGTCTTTGAAGTCATACTTCTCCTTTATGTCCGTGGTCTTCTTTTTCCAGGCATGACAGTCCTCATCCAGCGGCATCTTCTTGTTGGGACGCTCAGAAACAATGCTAGTGAGGAAAAAGGGGGATAAGGAGAAAATATTCATAAATATCGGCATTTAACTGCCATAAATACTTCACTGATAGTTCAGGGCTCACATCTCTTATGCTTTTTATTGCAAATCTATTTTTTACCCTTATCAGTTAGATTAAACATTTCATATCCAAATGTAGGTCACATTACTATGTGAGCATTATTTCACTGTGTTGGGAATATATTAGTTGTTTAGCTGATTTATTAGGGTGTGTATAAGCCAGGTGGGTGTCTGTTAAGCCACTTTTCCACTAGAATCCACATGACTCATCTCAACTTGGTTTTTAGGTTTTTCCATTAGGTGATAGTACCTTATACCAAGTACTTTTTAGTACCTACTAGACCAGGTTTCCAATCGAGCCAAGTCGAGTTGTGATGTCAACAAACTCCGTGCCACTGATTGGTCAAGGAGTGACGGTACTGGATGAGTTATGAGACCGACTCCTTCACAAGAATCATACCCGCCATTTTTTTATCCTGGCAACGAGGGAAATGGCCACACACAACGCCCGCCACCTTCTCTGGCCCTCTTCTTTCACACTGAGTATGACAAAAAGTCATAGACCAAGCAGCAGGTATACCATCACCTCGATGTCCTCCACTGTATGGTGTGTTTGTGTCTCATACAAATGAGATCACAGACCTTTCTACAGCGCCTTTCAAAAACTAACCACACTGAGTTGCAACTACAGGCAAACCATTGCAACACTTTGTTACAGCAACAGCTGCATGTTTCTGTTGCGTTTTCACACAGTCAACATTGTATGGCATAGGACTCTAAGCACAGGGCCAGGAGAGATTTGGTCATTTACACAAAAACACTGGTAAATATCTGGTCACGGTTGCTTGTGTGCTGGTGATTCCTTTTAAGTGGTTGTAACATGTAGTATATGCAGCGCTATAAAGCTTCAAAATGGCAAACAATAAAGTTCACTTCCAACTATATAGAGATGTTGTGAAGTTACGTCAGTGCAGTCATGTGCAATAAAATTTATAATCAGCAAAAGAGGAATTCATTGCAGACAGGGCCAAAAGCCAAGTCTTGTATCTGCCAGGTTAGTAAGTAAACCAAACAGTGACCTGAAGCAGTTCAGTTGCTGCTGTATGTCCTAAGTACATAACTTCAAGTGCTTAACTTCTTACCACTGCAGTTGTATCAGAGCTGCATACAACTCTGGTTGTATTATGGATCCAGATAACATATAAATTTGTCATCCTCACGCAATGTTTTTTTCACAGAGCTACAAAGCTGTGTTGACAAGTCCAACTTTAAGATGAGCCCCTCTGAAGAAGCACATTGTTATGAAGAACTGAAACTCAGATGTTTATGCTTATGAAACGTGTGTTTATCTATTTAAAGTTGAGCATCAGGCAAGTTAGGTGAACTCAAATAAAGTCAAACAAAATTAGATTCACACTCATATACCCGGCCAAGGTATTAAGCCCTCCATAAATACCCTTCTACCATTAAAAAGTTATAAATGCAGCTCTCATTGAAACAATGTTTGTTTCTTCCTGTTTTCTTCTCACTTCATTTTTCACACCAGAAGTTAACTTTCAGATGTTTGTCCTCACCACACTTTGAAGAGTGGGAGGGATCACAGAGGACCCTGCTGTCACAGCTATCATAATCTAAACCTAGAAAGTGCCTCAAGATCTCGAAGACTAAAATAGCCTTGTTCATATCAGCATGCCTCACTCCTCCTCTGTTCCTGCTGCCTGCCTGGCAACTTCACAGTCTGTCTATATGGGATGATATAACATATTGTTCTGGACTGGGCCAGTGTTGTTCTGCTAAAGGCGATATAACAGCGCAGTTAATCATCTTCCAATTAGTTCAGAATCAGCTCATTTTAATGCCGAGAGGCACTGTAGCCATATAAACAAGGCGAGGCTTAACACTGCAGTTATCTCAGAACAAATGGTCATGGCCTCTTCTAGCTGCAGGCACTGATTGGTGTACACGCACAGTAGCATGAATTCAAAGATTTTTTTTTTCCCACGTGTGTCCAGGGGTTTTCACATGATCACACACATACAGACGCACACAGACAGGCGCAGCGACAGTCGTGTTACCTTCACTAATGCCAGAAGTTGGCTTCATACATGTCGCCATGGAAACCCAAAGGCGCTGCTATGGTATCTGAGCGTCTAAATTGCTTTAGTGTCTAATGGCAGGTGGCAGCTAAGCTGGAAATCATTCTGGTTACTTTGACGGCTCGCTGCGGTGTGTTACCTTTAGCTTGAATATATCAAAATAGCCTGCTCAGACATAAAGTGCACATATATGCACAGGAAGAACTGTTTCATTTTAATCTACAGAGTAATTCTCAGTGCTAATTTTTGTATGTGTTCATGTTCAACTTCCGATATAATCTAAGGAACAAACCAACCAAATGAGCCTGTCGGAACAAAGCTTACCGTTAACATTTAAATACATATGAGTCATTCTACACCACATCATTTGGTGCGCTATTTAGAGAAGATGAAGTAAAAAGGAAGTGTCTCTAAATTAAACATGAAAACCAGCATGCAAAGTGAGGATAGTTGTATAAGGAAGTCCAGTTAACCATGTGTAAATACTTTACTGATACATCTGATGTTGCACAGCCTGTAGTCCTGTAACTACTGTGAAGAATCAACAAATAATAAAAGAACAGACTAACTGAATTCCCATGTGTATGCTCACCACCTGTCTCTTTCTGTGGAAACTGTGGATTCATTTAGCAATTTTTACTTTAATGTTTTCCTTACAAAATAACCTGGAGTAACTTCAAGTCAGGACCTTGAACCTGCACTGCCAAAACAACTACTTAAAGTTGATATGTTGCAATCATTTCTACCATCATAGTTGTTTCTTGGCCCCAACCACAGAAGCTTTGCATGATTCACTGTTCAAAATAATCTTTGTCTATCGCATTGTAGGATTTGGTGCAGCCCCTCAGTTTGTCCACATTCCAAAGCACAAAGTTATTGCTCCACTACCTTTAAGCCAAAACTCTTCTGATTGACTACCTGTTGCAAACAGAAGGTCTGAGCTGTTGAGATGATAACTCTCTTTTATTTACAACATACAGACCCAAGAGCAATCTGAAGTCTGAGCTTTTGGTTCACATGGATCGTTTGTACACGTGCTTTTTGAAAGTCTGGCATTTAACAGTATAATTTTATATAAGAAATATTTATTTATTTAAATATATATAAAAGATATATTTTATGAGAACTATGCAACTACACAGTCATGACCCCTTGGTTGTAAAGATGTTCGTTTTCTGTATACAAAATGGTTGGGTTGCATAATAAAAAGCTACAGTAAAACATGACTTCCATTAAGAGACTAAACAATGAATTAAACAACTGAAAATAAAATTCTTCACAGTTCTGAAAGGCTTTGTATTTTTTAATCCCCCTAACTGCATAAGAGCAAAAGACTTTTGAGAACATGAAGCCAGAGGAAGAGTGAAAACACCTCTCACATGCTGCTTGTTTGTAGCATCTCACCTTGCTCATATGGAAATTCATGTTAATTCATGCACTGAGAAGAAGTGACATTGAACATCAAAGTCATTTTTAATCCATATATGCGTCAACCTTTTGTTGCCAGTGGTTGCATTTTCTAAAGGTAGCATTACGCAGCAAATGCCAACATGCACCTAAACCTCCTTCACAGCACTTTTATATCAAAACAACACATTTCAAGCCACTGGAGTTTAATCCAGTTAGACATGAGCAAGGGTGTCTGTTGTTTTTTTTTTTTATTAAAAAAAAAACAGGCAAATGCTATAAACAGCAGATTAAGGTTCATGTTTCACACACGCAAGGGCAGAAAAGGCCAAAGCTTAAATATGTGGAAGAGTAGAGGAAAGATACATGCATGGTATTGTATGAGCATAAAGCGGATAAAAAAAAAGCCCTTCAACGTCCACGGATGGCATGACTTTGGCCAGTGGGACACGATAAGCTGCTCAACTGAGTAAATAAGCAACAGGACTGAAGAAGCTGGAGGTTGGAAAAAAGCACAATATCATAGTCACATTCCCTGAGAAGTAGGTGACATGCAGCATTCACCCCCTGTTGAAGAATTAGAGAGAGTCGCTGTACTCACTGGTTTCCCATTCCTGTGATGCGCAGTGGACAGAAGAAACACACACACAAACACACACACACACGACGACAGTTAAATGTGACAAAATGGCACGTGCAAAAAAGCTCTCTCCGGCCCTGCTAAACCGTCTCTCACACTCACAGACACACAAACACACACATGAACACACCACAAAATGAATGCAAAAGACTGAAAAAAAGAGGAAGTAGAAAAAGTTAAATTAACATTTAAGGAGACAGAGCTCTGCAAATAACTTATTTGGCTTGTGTCTCTATAACGATGCAGATAAACTCCAAATTGGTTCTGTTTATTATTCTTCTGTTTTTTTAAAGAATAAAAACTGATTTTGGCTCAGCTTAATCACTATTATTCCATACTTCTCCACACCATCTATGGCAAACTGAGGGGAAAATATGCTGCCAAGTATGAACAAAAAGTCAAAGACATGTCCAAGGAATGCATTCCTGTTAAAGCAGACAGAGTTCACTGAAAGCTCACTACACTAGTGCAAAGAGATGATCTTTCAGTGATTTTAAAACCTTCAGATGAGTCTGGCTATGTTTTTGAATCAAATTTCATAAACCTTCCCACAACATGTTTGGTTATTTATCTTGATATCTTTATTATCTCTTTGGAAAACTAGTGTTTTTGTTTTTGAGGAATCTAGTTTTTTTGTTTCTGAGAATGTTGC
>NW_005187892.1:130307-146774 GCF_000239375.1 Pundamilia nyererei
AACAAACTAACAAACTCCATTCACATATTTCATACAACAACAACAAGTTTCATTAGGTCAAACACTTGACAAAGACCTCCGCAGATGTGGGCAAGCTCTTTTTCCACAGGGTGCCAAGTGGAACATATTTAGAAGCATAAACACAGACAGTGAAAGAGAAGAAAGAAGAGCCAGTTTGTGTTTCCCAGAGTCAGAAAGCAGCTGTCAACTGAACGCCATGGAGCCCATCCATACCTGCATATCAATCAACCGACCTGCACCCATCTGCTTCCATGGCAAACACATTGAGATTTTTCTAACAGCAGTGTTGATTGGTCATCTGCTGTCAGTGACGCACACCAAATCTCCTCTTAAGGCCAGCTTATCAATGATAAGAGGACTTCTTAGTAGAAGAGGTGAGGAGGTGTGTGAAGTGTTAAGAAAGTGAGAGACGGTGTGTAAAGAAAGCCACAGAGAAACAGAAAGCAAATAAACGACAGAGACAGATGGGGTTACACTCAAACTGCTTTAAGGACTTCCCGGGGAAGACGTACAGTGTGATGTGTTTTTACTGATGAAATCATTACAGTATTTCTGATTTACAGATTAATAACAGGGATCCTTCTGGCCTAACGCTTTTTGTAGACATACCATAAGTTAAACTTGAGCCATTTAGATAGATATCTACCTGTATATGGTTTCAGTGAAAGAAGAAGAGGATAAAAAGCGATCACTTCAGTCTCTAGTATATTCCATGTCAGCATCTGATCTTCAAAACAGCAGCTTTAGTTACACCGAGGTCCTCTCGGAGTGAATGGGAGGATATAACGTGAACCCGGCTGCTGTTTATGCTTCAGCAGCCTAAAACGCTGAAAACGAGTTATTTTTAAAAGTCGTTAAATCTCACTTCAGCTGTTATAAACACATTCCTTCTACGGAAAAGTCCTTACAGGCGAGGTAAATGCAGCCAAAGTGCCCGTTAACGACAGCTTACCTCACAGAGAGCTCAGTGGGGGAGAGCAGCTGTCCAAACCCTGACGAGAAATCGCGCTCAAGCGCCTATCTGCTCTTTGTCGGAAGGGGTGGGAGTCAAAATGAAAGTTAACGCAGTGTCTCCCTCCTACCTGAAAATGTGCTGTCACGAAGGTCCGGAGTCTCTGCCTGGAGCCCGCCGGCTGTCTCTCCTACTCTGAGCACTCGCGCTGAATCTGCACGCGCCAACCTCCACCAGCAGGGTTCCTCCTGACGTCACCTCAGGGCAAGGACGGACACAGTGAAGCGGACCAATCACCGCTCTAGCAGTGTGGCGCATAGGTGAACGGCTCTGTCGCACCGAGGGTAGCTGCCTCCTCCCTCTTTCCCTCCCCTCACTCGTGACTCCCACACCTGTAATAAAATGCTTGGAGGCGAGAACACCTGTATCGACGTGCTGTTTCGATAGTGGCTGTAATAAACACAATGTGTCACGGTTTTTATGACGTTAACAGCCAAGGTGCTGTGGTTAACAGACTTCCAGGTGTAGGCTAGTTAGGTATTATAAGCTCTAATAAGTTTAGATAAATACTTGTGACATGCACAAGCTGAGTGGTGTAGCCGCTTTTATTGGCCTGCTGTCACATAGAAGTGCGACAGTGTTGCAATAAAATAATCGTTATGTTTGATCAAACGAGGGTTGCTTTTTTTGCTAGACATGAGCAGAAGCGTGTTTCAAAGGGGGTATGGGGTGTCACTACCCCGCCTAAAATATAATGTACCCCACCCCCATCAAAGCCACTGAACTAGAGTGATGTTAATCATAAAATCCCTAACACCATCGGATAGCACCACATATAGGACTAGTAGGAATGTTACTTACATTTAGTCAAGTATTCTACTCCAGTTTACTGGGCATGTTGCTTACAGTAAGTAAAAACTCATGAGTTTTAAAATTTGCTTCCAACTCTTCTGCCTGTTGTTTCATGAAACAATAAAATCAGTGACAAACCTAATTTTTAAAACTGAAGCCAAAAATAAATAAACCCATACAATTTTTTTTCAGTATCATGTGCATACACTCTGTCCTGTGCAGACACCTCTAAGCTGAAATTGTGCAGTGTCAGCTTGTACAGGTGTAGTGCTCCATCTAGTGGATTACATAACCTCAAACAGGTCAAGATCATTGCAAGCTTAAAGTGGTCTTCTTGGAACTGAAACACGTGTGCTAACACACAGGATGTTGTGTATCAGTTTATTTGAACCTTTTTTTAATCATTGTACCCTGTCCATCCCTTTATGTTTCACAATGGAATCATAAAACGCTGTTAAATTGCTCTACAGCACCATCTAAGCTTGCATCCTGACAAAGAGCCACTGGTTTTAAATTATCTGAAGTGTCTTGAAGTTCTCACTCATTGCAGATGTCAGGTGTAAATTTGCATTTAAATGTAGTTTTCTCTCTGCTGATACAAAGCTTAGACCTATATTGTTGGATGTGGGATTTAAACATTAAAATAGGATATTATATGACTTGTTATAAAGGGTTCATAATTTCCATGCCATAGCAGAAATAGTAGATGTATAACTCGTAATTTTAATAAAGAAAGGTTACAGCCAATGCAGTGGTCCAGTGTGCTACCAGTGGCGTCATCAAGGGAAAACCCTAACGTCTCCCAATATGTTTTTTTAAACATACAACGTTTTGCTATTATGTAAAGAAACAAGAAACAAATAATAAATATTTCTTTTTAGATCTTAGAAATTTTATTTGACTTCTAATTTGATGCCTGTTTTGTTTAAAAAAAATAGTATTTTGTTTCGTTATTCATTTTATTTGTATTTTTATGTATTTATTCGTTTTATTTATTCAGTCATTTTTTATTTCAGTTTTTAAACATCTACATTTGTAATTAAACAGGTCACACGTCCTCGGTGGCTTCTACGCTTTGTATTCTTCTCTCAAAGGGTAGAAGCGTGAATTAAGGTGCTTTAGGTGAACAGTTGTGCCACTGTCCCCTGAAACGCATACAAAGCGTCTCTGCGGTGAAGGTGCTTCTTGTTGTGACTCCAGGCACTAGGTGGCGCTGTGTCACAAACTGAGCGCTGCTTTCCCCCCTCTCACCTCATCATCGGCAGTGAGCGACCAGTTGCCTAGTGACGAAAAAACTGTGCAGCAGGGCTGATTTCCTGCGTTTCCAACATCTCGTCGCTGGCGCTGACCTAGGGGGAAGTTTTTTCTCCCAGCAGATTTGTTTGCGTCGCATTCACAGCAGGATGCGGGACTGAATAGAGCTGTTACGCTTGACGGGAGCGGGTCCTGTAAACTTTTGGCGTTTCGGGCCTCGTAATGAAGCGTTTTGAGGAATGATGAATAATTACACTTTCATCAGGGTCGTTGGGAAAGGGAGCTATGGGGAGGTGAACTTGGTGAAACACAAAACAGACCGTAAACAGGTGAGAAACAGAGCGGTTGTAAGTGGAAACAAACCCCAGATATGTTAAAATAAGCACGCCTTTCAACCACATGCTAAACGTTTTCGTAGAGACCCTAAAACCCTGCTAAGTACTGCTAGCACAAAGTTAGCATAAGTCCTGTAAAGTCTCACGGACTGAGTTAAGGTTTTATACCCACTGAAAACCAATGTTTCTGCTAACTTTGGCATTATAACAACAGCTTAAGCTTGTTGACCACTGTGATGATAATATTTCTATACTCTATTATTGCGTCTGACAGACGTGAAGTAGTCCATTCATAACTGACTTATAAATCAGAACTCTTTGCTCCTATAGCTCAGATTTTCATTGCACAATTTGTTTTCTTTCACGATGAAGCATATATGAAATCACCTCCTGCAACACGATTTTTGTGGGCCAAAGTTTGTATGTACATGAATATTTGTAATGATTTCTGTGAGATATGCTTTGCCAGTTACAATTAGAGTACCATGTGTAACTCCAGAACTTTGTTTCATTTGGATTAAACCATCTTCTGATATTTTTATTTGTTTGTGGTACAACTTGCACATTTGCTCGATCCAGCGTGACAGATGGATGCAATTAGCATTTTCTGCCGTTTTGTGACCAAGAATTTCATGTTAAAATTAATTCTCTCAGCATTATTTTGGAATAGAACCATATCTCATTCAGAAAGTTATTTTATTATGTGTTCAAATATGTATGTAAATAAGTTTACAAGACTATTTGAATCTTCTTTTTCTTTCTTTTTTTCATATTTTAACTAGCCAATACTCAGACATTTATTTATTAATTTTTCCGTAATTACAGACCCGTTATGAAATACCAGTGAAATTTTCAGGCATGTCTTTAATAGTTTCCGAGATATTCATATTCAAACATTTCCTCAGATTTCAATGTGAGGAACAAGGTCTGAAAGTGGCTGATCCATCCATCCAATTTATTTTTCACATATGTCACAGTGGGAGCTGGGCATTATTCAAGATGTCATAGGGGAAGCAGCAGTATGGCACCTTCTATCAGTGAGATGACAGAGCTACCCGTTGTACCATGGGGGGGGGGTTGGCCTTTTAAAAATATAAAAAATTTCAATGCATCTTCTAATAAACTTGTATGCATTCATATAGTTTCGTTTTTGTTTTTTAATGTATTTTTTCATAACAACTATTGACCAGTGTACTTCATTAAAGGTGTTCCCAGGCTGCTAGTCTATAGAGGAACAAAGGCATAGACTTGTAAAATCTATTCAAAGTGCATAGGTTTTGTTTTTCAGCACACGTGTTTGTGTTTCTTGTAGTATGTTATAAAGAGATTGAATTTGACCACCTCCTCCAAACGTGAACGACGTGCTGCGGAGCAGGAGGCGCAGCTGCTGTCTCAACTGCGCCATCCCAACATTGTGACTTACAAGGAGTCCTGGGAAGGAGATGACTGCCAGCTGTACATTGTGATGGGTTTCTGTGAAGGTGGAGACCTCTATCACAGGCTTAAACAACAAAAAGGAGAGCTGTTACCCGAGAGGCAGGTGGTGGAGTGGTTTGTCCAGATAGCCATGGCATTGCAGGTGAGTTCTGCATCAGTTTATGCATTTTTTCCATCATTTATTCACATAAAGCGACAGTCACTCTCTTATTTTGTATATCAGTACCTACATGAGAGGAACATTCTTCATCGGGACCTTAAAACGCAGAATATCTTCCTGACGAAAACCAACATCATTAAAGTGGGGGACCTTGGCATTGCCCGAGTACTGGAGAACCAGAATGATATGGCCAGCACACTCATAGGAACCCCATACTACATGAGTCCTGAACTCTTCTCTAATAAACCTTATAACCACAAGGTATTTTGGATATCTGTTTAAAATGACTCCTTGTCTTTGAAGTTATATAAGCAGGGTAAAGGACTGGGATGACTTATTAAACACAAATGTGTAGTATATGGAGTCAAATACATCAGCTAGGAGACAGCAACTCTCAGGGCTTCATTAAAGGGCACATTAGCACATGCATAAATAGGATTTCCTTGATTGTTGTTCCCAGGCCGTTGGTGCATAGAGGAGTTGTTCTCTAAGCAGGACAAAGACATAGACTTTAGTAGCTATTAAAAGTTTTTTGTTTCAATGCAGAAGAAAAGCTTTGGCAGTGCACAGAGACAGTGTGCCAGGATGATCACGTAAGAAATGAACTATCAGGTTTCTTTCCCACAGAAGTGAGACAGTGCTAGCGCTCTGCCAAATAGGTTATGGCACCAAACTGTATGTGTAACTTTAGCTTCCCTGATATAGTGTTTTATTGGCTCATTACATGCTAGCATACTGTGCAGTATAACCAAGGAATGTATCCACTAATACTGGCCCACATTAGGGCAAAATGTTATGTAGCTGAGGTATCCAGCTTATAAATGAAAGAAACTGCAAGTAGTAATGTAGACAAGTTAACAAGTACTTATGCTTTGAGTACTTAATTTAAAGGTCACATTATGCCGGGTACAAAGTCATGAAGTCCGCTCTCATGAATGATGCTCCCATAGACTTTGTATGATAATGATGCATACATCTTTTTATGGGTTGAATTTTTCTGTCTCTAGTCAGATGTCTGGGCCCTGGGCTGCTGTGTATATGAGATGTCTACACTGAAACACGCCTTCAATGCCAAGGACATGAACTCACTGGTGTATCGTATTGTAGAGGGAAAGGTGAGCTTTATATTTTAACATATTTATGTTTTTTTTTTAAATTATTATTCATTTTTTATTCATGTTTTCTTTAGGTAAAGTATTGTAAGTTACAGTATCTATCCCTCTATCTTTGTCTGGGTTACGACCTGGAACACCCGCCAGTCTGCCACAGGGCTAACACAGTGAAGCATACAACTGTTTACACTCACATTCACACCTATGGTCAATTTAGAATCACTTGTTAACCTAGCCCATGCATGTCTTTGGACTCCAGGAGGAAGCTGGACTATCTGAAGAGAACCCGCACAGACATGGAGGAGAACATGCGAACTCCTTACTGAATAAATCCATTTTAATATATTATATCAAAATAATATCTATACCACAATGTAGTTTAATGAGCCTAAAACGTTTGGGTGATTTTGTGAGTGTCACTTAAGCTCACTTGTTTACAAGCCCAGACTGTGGTTTCTGTGTGACTGATAGGTGTCTTCAACCATTTGGATTTGTTTTTTATTAATTAACACTTGTCCCATGTGGTTTATTCTGAATGGTGATAATTGTCTTCTGGGTTTCTAAACAGCTTCCACAGATGCCCAGTAAGTATGAGCCCCAGCTTGGAGATTTAATCAAAAGCATGCTGTCTAAGAGACCTGAAGACAGGCCCGATGTCAAACTCATTCTCCGGCAGCCCTACATAAAACGACAAATTGCCATGTTCCTTGAGGCAACAAAAGAGTAAGTTCCCTCTAAGTCATTTTAATGAAAAAAATCAAAAATGGTGTTTTGAAATTTTCTTTGTATGTTTTTATAACCTGATCATTTCTGCCCCTCTCTTTGTGCAGTGATCTCTTTGTTCTTAAAGGCTTATTATGTGTCTTGATTTTCACTTCCCCAGAAAAACTGCCAAGTCACGAAAAAGACCTGTTGGTGGCAGTGGTGATTGTAGGACCAGCAGTGTGTCACCTGTGATGTCATGTCAGCCAAAGCCTGAGAGGCTGGCTCCCAGTCCACAACCTGAACCTCGTGCCAGGGTAAAGCGGGTAAGTTAAGGATGAATACTAATACTGATTTACCGTAATAAAATGAATCCTATGACTTATATTATTTTTATTTACACAGTGGTAGACTGATGGAAGCCTACACATATCAGTGTGTAATGGTAATGATACTCAGTCAATCCTTTCTTTTGAGTTTTCTTATTTTCATCTCATCTGCGCTCATTAAAAAACTCCCCCCTTTGTGGAAAGTATTTGTTTTCTACTTGGATATAGCTGCTACATAGAAAGAACACTCCTATTAAACTTTTTGTGATTCAGTTAAAGATGTTCATATAAACAAGGAACCCTCTGTGATTGTTATTTTTGTTGTTAAACTCAGAAAGACGACAAATCGCAACACTTTAAAGGCCGGAACGGTGTGGTAGACAGCACTCCCATCCAGACGCCTCCGCCATTCAAACCCTCTTCACCTGATGCTCTCAGAGCATCCCTGCTTACTGTTAGCAATATCGATATTGATATCCACGTGCAGCTGGACAATGACCTGATACAGAGACAGGTGCAGAGGCCCCAGCCTGTCGTGTCGCATCACCGGGCAGCTAATGAACCTCTCACGCACAATGTGAGCAAAGACAGCAAGGTGAGAGGGAAACCAGATCCCTCTCCCCCTCCTTCGCCACTAAAGCCCCCTCTGAAGTCTGTATCAGGTGTTTGCAGCACGAGAGAAGACGAAGGGAGGGTGGCCGGTGACTTGTCTGACTTTCAGCGACAGGCCAAATCAAACCCTGGGGACAAGTTATCTATCTCGGGGGAGAATAAGATTTCAGATATGGATGATAAGGATGACACCATGGAGTTACTGAAAAAAGCTGATCCACAGGACCCAAATCCAGAAAACGAGGTTCTAGAAGCAGATGCAGACAATAAGAACAACACTGTGACTCTTTTCAAGCATGCTCCAGCACACCTACCTACCTCAGACATCCAAGTAAGTGTCCTAAAGTACCTTCTTTTGATGTTTTCATCTATAGTGTTCGGTGTTTGCTTTATTTGTTCAATTATATCTCTGTAGGAAAGCCTAGAATCTACTGAAAAGCTGTTAGAGCCACTCCCTCCACCACTGGTGAGTGCTAAATAATGCAGATATAGTATAGAACACGTTGCCTCGTGTTAATGCAATTGTATTTGTGTTTTTTCAGGAACCCGTTAAGGAAGAATCTCCCTTACAAGCCAGTAAGCCAGATCGAGCTGCTACATGTCTAACTCCTCTGTACCTATCATCAGAACCATCTATATCACAGCAGCACAGAGGAAAGCACACAAGACAGAAACATGAGGACCAGGACAAGGTAAAGACTGATACAGGAGTGATGTTGCTGAAATCATTATCGTTCTAATGATATTTTAAAGGAATGGCAAGACAAAAAAGAATGTGTCTGTGTAGGTTCTCAGTCATCAAAATCATCCAGGCATTCTTAAGAGCTTGACAAGGAAGGGAAGTGGAATTCTTCAAGTTTGTGAAGCTGTTTCACCTCTCATCCAAGACGCTTCTTCAGTTGTAAAATAATCGGAGGAGAGTCCCTGTTGGATGAGAGGCGAACCGTCTTCACAAACCTAAAGAAATCCAGTTGCCTTCTTAACGATGCTCTCAAGAATGTGCTGCTGATCTTCTTTCACTGACCTTTCACTGACTCTCCAGTCAGCAAATTTCATTTAGCATTTGTTTTGGTTAAGATCTATTCCTAACCACTTTCTATCGCAGTGCTAGCCAGCCAGCATGCGTGACAGTAACAAAGGAGTGAGTTAGGCTAATTAAAGCAGTTGTTGTATCTTGTTTTGTCCTTTCAGTCCAAGGTGGCCGCTCTTAGACCTTTACCTCAGCTTCCTGTTGATACTGTAGCTGTGGAGGGGAAAAAGAGGAGCAGGAGGAACTCGGAGACCAAGAAAGCTGATGTGACTGTGACCTCAGAATCAGTTAGCTCCCATAATGATGGACTTTTACCAGCACCACAGGTGAGGGCATTCCCCTAAAACCACAGCTTTTAATTTCTGAACATTTGCTTTGCCTAAGACATAACGTTTTTGAGAGAGATAACAGATTATCTATATCTGCATTTTTTAGTCTTCTACATCTTAGAAACAAATGTCAGCAAGAGTAAAGAGAACAGTGTCAAAACAGGAGCAAGGCCAAGGCTATACTCAAACTTTGATATTTTATTATTTCCTTATTACAATATGATGACGTCAGCCTGTTATGGCATCATTTGACATTGTAGGCCGTCGTATTGGAAAAAAAAGAAAATATGTTGTTCAGCTCCATTTCATATGTTACATTATTCAGTATAATTTCTTGAAAGTTTTTCTTCAAGGTCAATCTTTACTTTGGGTGCTAACAATGAAAGTCAAGGTCAAATGTTTAGCTGATCTATCTAGCTGATCCCAAGGCCTAGAATGTTGTTGTAAAGTTTGAAGATGATCTATAATAGGGGAGCAGTTTTTACTGATTTTCACCAAAATGAAATCACCTCGAACTGTGAATGCTAGTCTGCTAACCAACAGACAGACAGACAAACAAATAGATCCAATTACATACTGTGTAATTGGATCTGTGGGGGCAGAAAGGTTATTTCTCTTTTCATTCTTGTCATGTTTCATAGTTTATGCAATATTGTTCTATCAAATTTTATTTTTAGGATCGTCCCCTCTCTGCAAGAGAGAGAAGAAGACTGAGGCAGTCCCAAGAGAGTGCCAGACAACCATGTATGATACTCGAAACTCAAAGTGGAGCATTTTGTTGCAAAACAAACAAAAGGATGTACAGAAATTAATATTTGTTTCTACATTTCTGTCTCTGATTAGTTTTCTGTCTTCCCCAGGTGTTAGTGCTGTACGGAGGGCATCTTATGATGTCACGTCCACCAAGGCTGAGCACGACAGTGCCCCATTTACTCGATCTGTGTCTGCCTCTTTTGCAGAGTCCAATAGTAAGGTACAGACACGCCACCCACTGTGACAGTGCATTGACTTTACTGTTCATTTGTAAGCTACATTACATACTGACTGTGGCACTGGCCTGACTGAGAGTGACCCACTGCAAATTCTGCCTTTGTGAGGCTAATCTGATCCTATCGTACTGAGTCTGAAACACATATCTGTGTTGTATCAGCAGGATAAACTGCTGGAGCAAAAGTCAGATGAAGATGAATGCAGCTCATCCACAAGTTCCACAGAGCGTTCAGAAGGAGACTGCAGGGAAAGGTAAGAGCATACGGCAGTAGAATTGAGTGCAACTTAGCTGAATCATAAAACTGAACCAAAACCTAAATTTTCTTAAACGTGTTTATAATCCATGTTTTGTGGTCTCTCTGCAGAAAGACTGAATCCAGCGACATGCACGACTTAGTTAATATGATGACTCAGACTTTGAGAATGGATGTTGGAGATGGTGTAAGCGAGGGGGACAGAGGCAGATTTGGCTCTACCGCACTGCCAGAGTTTAAACTGAACAGGAAGTACAGGGATACCCTGTTGCTTCATGGGAAGGCTCGAGAGGAAGCGGAGAACTTGTCACTCGGTCAAATAGGTTAGATGCTTTGTTCAAACCCTTTGCAATATGTCAGTCTTTATGAAACTCCATTGTGTTAAATATGTATGTCACTTCAGAAGGCTCTCCATCTGGTCCGGCCAAAATAAGAAGAGCCATAGAACGTCTGAGAACAGATGTGGTGAAGGGCCTGGGGGTCAAGCTGTTGGACAAAGTGCTGGAAGTGATGGAGGAGGAGGATGACGCCAAAAGAGAAGTGGGTAAAACACATCCAATATCAAGATAAAATTACATGGATAGGTCAAGGTTTAATAAACCATATAGTAGTGGAGAGGAGAAAAACATTATTACCGTATACCAATCTTCTTGGTTTTAAAAAAATCAAGAACAACATCTAAACAAGTGCAGGCCTCACTTCTCTCAGTTCACGTCAAAGTTTATGGGAGAGCTGGGAGAAACCCCAAATGAAAATTTTGGAGTGGCCTAGTCAAAGTCTGGACTTAAATCTGATTGAGATCCTGTGGCATGACCGTAAACCATCCACTGTGGCTGAAGAGTGGGTCAAAATTCTTCCAGTTTTGTGAAAGACTTATTGTCAGTTTTCACTTGATAGCAGTTCTTGCTGCCAAGGGTGGCACAATTAGTTATTAGTTTTAGGTTTTTCACACAGGGCCAAGTAGGTTTGGGTAGCTTTTTTCCTGCATGAAAATATAATCCAAAAACCATATTTTGCATTTACTTGGAAATATCTTTGTCAGATATTGGAATTTGATGTTGCTAAACATGAAAGTATAACAAATATGGAAAAAACTAAGAAATCAGGAAGGAGGTGAATACTTTTTCATGGCCTCGTACATTCAGAATATCTAATGAGACTAACAAATTTGCCATTAAAACACCACTCGTGATCATGTACAGATAAACATGCCAGTTCACAGTAAACTGACCCCACTTGTCTTCCTTTTTTTTTTTTTTTTTTTAGCTGTGCCTTCGCAACCTAATGGGAGATGAGAAGTACCAAGCCTATGCTGTAATGGTGAGGCAGCTGAAATTCTTTGAGGATATGGCCTTTAAGATTTAAAAAGCACTATATATGAAAGCTTAAATGTTTTTCACAATCGTCTGTGTGGAAACCCCGAAGTAAGCTGGAGCAACAAATCTTAAATGATGACGCACATCAAGATGGTCTTTGCAAGAAATATACCAGCATTCATGTTCAAACATGGACTGAATTGAAAACTGCTCAAAGGCATTTTTTACTAACAGTCCCAACATGATTGTTTGGGACTGTTACATTTTTTTCCAGACAACATGCAAGATCTCACTTCTGACTGCAGGTTTTGTCATGGGACTGTCATACAGATATAATCTTATTGTGTACATCACATGTAAATGAAGTTAATTTCTTTCTCTTTTTTTAAAACTTAATTTCAGTATAAACACAAAATGTGAAAGCATCTAAGGATTTTCCAGATCCCTATGCAAATATTTTTGTCATGTTTAAGCACGCTGTCTTTCCATTTGCTGTAGAGGAATATCACCTTATTTATAATGCAAACCAGAATTTCTAGAATGGTTACATCTGTTGAGGACACTAAATCTTCCCCCTACTGCTCAATTGTATTTTCTTATAGCCAAAATAATGTAAATTAGATGTAGATATTAACATGTGAACAATTTCTAATAAATCCTTAATGTATTTCTTGTTTATTTTTCTTGTTCTTGTTTTATGTTGAAAACCAGAATAAAACATTTAATTGATAAAAGAACTAAAACAAGATGACTGCATGTGCATTCTCAGCATTCCCAAACATAAACATAATTTTAAAAAAAAACATGGACTGTATCAGGTGTTTATTATGTGAAACACAGGTTTCATTACTGGGTAACACTGTAACAAAGGGTTCTTACTAAATGCTTCAAATGTGAATTGCAAGACTTCAGTACAACATCCAATATAAAAAGATGTATTAACAGGCAGATACGGGGTGCCTGCGAGTTATTTGTGCTTCTTCTTTTTGGTGCTTTCCTGAGGTTTTTGGCTGGGCTCTGCAGTGCTCTCTGGTAAAGCCGGCTGCCAGGACAGAGGATTCCTTCTGAACATAGGCCATGGAGGCAAGGTCAACTAAAGCAAAGAACAGACCCAAAATTAAGTTATGATGGATGTTGTTAAAGGGCTGGACAGGTGTGAAAAAACAAGCGAAAACAACAATGTGTCTAATTCTGACATGTTTTCCTCTCAGGCTGAAAGGAGAGCAAGGACAGAAACATGTAACAGGTGCACAATGTATCTATCATGGCAAACTTACCACACAGGAGACAGCAAAACCAGCCAAGACAATGTACACTGTCCACCCGAACTGTTCAATGATCAGACCGTACACAAATCCAATCGCCTGCAACAATTACACAAATATCTTAAAATCTAACTTCAAGTAAAATTTAAAAAAAAGATTGTGTGAAATTTTGGTTAGTTACCGCTGAGATGAGTATTATTCCCTGGAAAATCTGTTCTGCCAGCTTCTGACCTTTATAATCCTGGAAAACAGTTGTTTGGGGAGGGAGGAGTGTGTGTCAATGAATCTCTTATTATTATACGTGAAAAGGATGTACACCATGATTGCTTAAGCCCTCCTATGCTACTTAACCCCCCCCCCCCCACACACACACACACACACACAAGCAATAACAGAAACAAGTACCAATGTCGTCATTAAAACAGCTTTTTTTCAGTGTAAAGTGTGCAGATGAATATAACACCAAGACCCTTCAATTCCTGACTGAAGGTTGCAGTGTAGTAATGAGTTTGTCTTATGGGTCCGAGCACACACATCAAGCTTCTTTAGGTAAGACAATGCATTTGCAATATCAATAACCAACTAATAGCTGCTGAGTCATATGGTAAATCTATCTTTTAAATCTTCTTAATTAGGAAGAATGATCTTCTTCACGATTTTAGGTTTAGGGGATAAATCATATAACAGCTGTTACCTGCGTAGCCACAGACACATCAGCTACCGTTAGACAGGTTAACTTTAGCTCAATAGCACAGCATGCACGAAAGCCAGTGCGAGCCTGACCGTGCAGTTTCTGATCAAATAACCCAATTACCGCTTACCATATGCGTGGGGATAGACTTGAATATAGGCAGCATGTTTCCAAATGAAATAAGCTACCATAAAATTGAAAGAATTAGCGAGAACAAATCGAAGGAACTGAATTTCCGGTTTCAAAAAGATACGTCTGTAAACGAAAAGGACCCAATTACAGCGGAGGAAATCGCGCAAGCGCAAAGATCTACAACGCATACGGATTGGACGAAGCCGTACGTGGTACAGTCAAATTTG
This sequence comes from Pundamilia nyererei, assembly GCF_000239375.1. NCBI lineage: Eukaryota > Metazoa > Chordata > Actinopteri > Cichliformes > Cichlidae > Pundamilia > Pundamilia nyererei. The sequence continues at coordinate 144,308 of NW_005187892.1, forward strand.
GGTTTAGTGTTTGTGGGAATATATGATTGGCCACACAAGTGCCAGTCAAAATATGTGGCTCCATTATTTTAGTCGTTATAGATATAGATATATATTATACATACATATATATTTTTATATATGTATGTATATATTATACATACATATATAAAAAACGTAGCTTATGACACGTTTGTGTTAGTAAAACGCGACAAGATGTAGTTTTTTCAGTCAGGCACATCAGAGACACCTCTTACTACGCGAAGGCGTGTGGATGGGGCGGATTTGATGATGTTGAGTTGGCAGTTTGGTTTCAAAGTGAATTCTTCTTAAAACTCTGCAAAAATTGCAAAACTTTTGTTTGTTTTAACGTACTAAAAGCCAACGCTAATGTCCGCTAGTTTGCGGGTGGTTTCTCGTGTTTATGAGGTTTCTGCCACGCAGCGGTACAGCAGCAGTCCTCATTAACTGCCAGATGATCCTGCGCCTTCTGCGCGCAAACCACCTCTGATGTTTATGTTTTAACCTTTTTATTATTTGGTTTGTTTTCTTTTCCTTTCACGTGCTGGAGGGACGGATGAGATCATTACTATGGGACTGAGGAGAGGTAGGTCAGTTTGAATCATTTGCAGCTTAGCTGTAACTAGTTCTGCAGAGTGTGTGAAAAGCAGAAATAGAAAACTTGCAGAGTAATAATGAGAGGACTATATACTTACTGTGTCTTTCAGTTAACGTGATCATTCTTGTGCTGCTGGCTGTTGCCTTCCTCATCATAGTCCAGCGAAATCTCCTCAATCTCAGTGACTTTTTGCACACAGAAAAGCCAGGTATGGTCATTATCTATGTGTTCGAGTCTTCACTGTAGTGTGGGGCACACACTCTTGCGTGGAGCAGTTAGGTGAATTTAAGTAAAGCCATACAAAAAGTTGATGTAATGCATTTTTAAATGTGCCTTTATGTGCAGATGAAGGGCTGATTCTTCCCTTTGAGTCTGAACTGTCTCCAGACTTGAATTCGGCAAGGACGGGTGAGGAGATTCCTGTTCTCATCACCGCTGCTGAGGACAGACTTGGTGCTGTTGTTGCTGCCATGAACAGTGTGTACAGGAACAGCAAAGCCAATGTTGTCTTCAACATCGTGACCTTGAATGAAACCGTCGCTCACTTAAAGTAAGATATTTCAGCACGTCTCTCTCCTTAGGTGCAGAAAGGTGGGAGTTTGTGAACTTGGTCATATTTGACCTGTCCTTTTCTTTATTTTACAGAGCATGGCTGAGTAATACTAGACTAAACAGTGTCAAATATAAGATAGTAATTTTTAAGCCTGAGTTACTTAATGGGAAGATATCTAAGGATCCTCAGACCCCGGAGGCTGCAAAACTAGTAAGACAACTACAGGCATACACATGTTGTTTGCATGCCTTCCCCACTAGCTAAAACTTGTTTTAACTGTAATTTTTTTCAGCTGACCTTTGCCAGGTTTTATCTTCCTGCTTACATTACCGAAGCAGAGAAAGCTATCTATTTGGACGATGATGTCATCGTACAAGGTGAGAAGTCTCCAGAAATGAAGAGATTTGGTTATGAAATGAGGCCCCCTTTTTTTTTTTTTTTTTTTAAGATCAGTAAATTCTTTTCTGTTGGCTCTCAGGTGACATTCAGGAGCTCTATGAAACCAACCTCAAACCAGGACATGCCGCAGCCTTCTCTGATGACTGTGACTCGGCATCTGCCAAAGGCATTGTTCGTGGTGCGGGAAATCAGGTGGGCATGACCCACAAGAGCTTTTCAGAGTAAAACAAAAAGTTAAGAATATCATACACTGTGATGCTTAATTAGATGACAAATCTCTGTTAACAGAATAATTACATTGGCTTCTTGGATTTCAAGAAAGAAGCTATCAAGAAGCTGGGGATGAGAGCCAACACGTGCTCTTTCAATCCCGGGGTCTTCATTGCCAACTTGACTGAATGGAAGAACCAAAACATCACCCAGCAGCTGGAGCACTGGATGGAGCTCAACACACAGTAAGTGACTCAGACTGGCGCAATAATGAATGGACTTTAAACAAAGGAAAAAAATCCTACTTTTAGTTACAAAACATGAATTTAGAATAGAATAGACCTTTGTTGTCATTGTACATGTACCTTGAAATTTAATCCAGTGAATCTCTTTCTTTGTTTTAAAACCGTGATGTTTTCCTTTTCTCAGGGAGGATCTATACGGTAAAACCCTCGCAGATAGCGTTACCACTCCTCCACTCCTCATTGTTTTTTACAAACGCCACTCTAGCATTGACCCCATGTGGCACGTGAGACACCTTGGTAAGTTCTGGCTGAGTTCTAATTTTAAAAATGAACAAACCAAAAATGGATTTTCCAACAATCACATTGTTGCGATGTCATAGTTTGTGAAGTGGAAACACCACAAACAAAACCTTAACGCCATAACCATAACTACAGGGAGTGCAGAATTATTAGGCAACTTAA
>NW_005187892.1:147966-156337 GCF_000239375.1 Pundamilia nyererei
GAGCCTATACAGCTTGGAGCAAGACAACATGCATGAAGAGGATGATGTGGACAAAATACTCATTTGCCTAATAATTCTGCACTCCCTGTATAGCTCGTTACCCTAACCTTAACCACGTTCACGTTCTAACCCTCAAATCTAACTCCAAACATTTTTAAAAAAACTTTTTTTCCCTGAGTGGACATCAGCAGGTTTATTTTTTCCATGTTAAAAAACTATGACATCACAACAGTGTTCTTGTTCACTTGCAGCGTTGAACTTTGACAAACGTTAATGCTGCTGATTCAAGAACAAGTCCAACGTGGAGATATCAGATACATCCACAAGACCAGGCTGCTTGACAAGCTTTTAAAGACACATTTAGCCTCAGAATCTAATTATTTATGTGGTGTGTGAGGCCAAATGAATACTATGTAAATTACTTGGGGGTAAATCATTTAAATAGGTCATTTTTTTCATGGTGCCAAGTTGTAGATTTCTCTGCCTTCTTTAGAATATAATGGATCTAAATGGCACCTTGTGGAGCTTACAGTGCCGTAATGAAAGTCAGTAGCGACGCGTCTCTTCACAAATTACGACATGCTTTCTTAAAAGAACAAAAAATATTGTGATCACTTAAATGTAAGAACTTTTACTCTTTTATCTGACTTCACCCATCAACTGTTTCGCTCTTCAGAAGAAAGCATGAATTTAGTTTTGTTTTTCCATGTTCACCACCACATAAGACATTTCCATTATGTTCAAGAAAAAAGCAGAGATTTCTACATCTGATATTTTTAAAATGGTGGAAATCACACCAAAACAATCCAGATAGATATATGGCAGGCTGTTCATTAGTCTGAGCATTTTGCTGTAACTGACTTAAAACAGCCACCTCCTAGCCTTGTCTTCACTTCTAACTAATACATGCCAGTGTGGTCAAATGTCTCTGCAAAGAGGCAAATTGTCAGTGTCAGACTAGTCCTACAGCAGCCTTTTGATGTCATTAAGTGACTTTTAATTGTGCAAAAACTCTGTGAAGGATAAAAATATTCAGATCACATGTTTGATGATCATACAGGATGGTCCTGTTTTGGTGATAAAAAAAAAAAACATGTTTCTCTTCATACAATAACGGATTATATTTTGTGCTTTCAGTGTTAAATATGCTAAATAAAAGAAACAATTCTGTTCATTTTTCAGGTGTAACAGGTGCTGGAAGCCGCTATTCTTCCCAGTTTGTGAAAGCTGCCAAACTCCTGCATTGGAACGGACACTATAAGCCCTGGGGGCGAGGATCCTCCTTTACTGATGTGTGGGACAAGTGGTTCATTCCCGACCCCACAGGAAAATTTCACCCTGTGCGAAGACACACGGGGGACAGCTAGACTGAAAAATGGGCTCCTTGAACCTTCAGATCGGGTTCGTAGCAGCAGGAAAACTTCTTCATATCTCAGGAACTATGCAAATGTCATGTGTTTTAGTTCCATCGTCCTCCGAATGTGGACCTGCCTATTCTCATCTTCCAATGAACAGAGATTTTTTTTTCTATATCCAGAGTATATTGTTGATCGCTTCGAATTGCATTTTTTTTAGAAATATTTTGTTAAACTAAAAGTAGACCATTTCAAATACTGTTTTACTCCCACTCAGCTGAGCATAAACCATCCTTGTCAAAGTAAATGGCTTTTAAGTAGGTGTGTTTAGCAGCTAAATAAGGATTTATTTACTTAATGTGCATATTAAATGACTCAATTATCTGAGCTGTCGTTAGAGTGAGTCACAGCCACAGCCACAGCTTATTCCTGCTTCTTTCTGATCAGCTTAGTTTGAATTATAATCATTAGCCATGCAAATTCCTCATGTCAGTACCTCAGTGCAGTACTTCCTGTGGAAAACTATATTTTTAAGTCTTGTATAAATCCTCTACAGGTTAACTGCAGTCAAACTAATGGTGCATGTTACTTTACCATAATAAACACTACCCGTCCCGCTTTCATATTTAACAAAAAAAAACAAAACGGTGTTTTTTTACACGAACCACTAAGATCACTGCACCTCTGCAGGAACAGAACAGCTTTGCACAAACATCTACTTTAGTGCTTCATTATCAGCATTTTCCTACTACCTGTTTAAAGTTCCCTTACTGGTGTAAATGTCTTTTTTTTGTATATCAAATAAAGGTTACATGTTTATTAAACTCTCGTGATTCTTTTTTTGTCCAATATCTGCTAAATCTTTTTACAATTGCATCTTCTTCAGAATTCGGTACCTTTTGTGACAGTGTGCCAAATATCAGGCTTAAATCCAGAATTTGATTTGTTTTCCCAAAAATAGCAGTCGCCATTTATGAATCAGAAATTGCTACACTTTTCAAACATGTCTGAGGGATTTGCAGAAAGTTGATAAATATTTGGTAAGTCCAGTCTTTTGTGATCATACCGTTGCTTTTGTTGTGTACAGTGAAGATGCTGGTATCTTTGGTCACCTCTACATGTGCTGGCTCTCATTTTCCTAATAGGGATGGACAATAACAAAACAAAGACACTGTAGTTAATACCTTTAAAATTAGGCTAAGATGTTTCCCAGTGGGTTGTGTCAGATGGATGTCCCTCCCTGAACCTGGTTCTGGAGGGTTCATCCTGTTAAAAGGGAGTTTAGAAAAGTTAGTTTTTATCACCAAATGTTTGCTCATAGGGGGTTGTCCGATTGTTCAGGTTTTCTCTGGTATTACTGTAGGCTCTGTAGATATAAATAAAACTGAATTAAAGAGGGTTTTCATATTGAAATGTACTGATCTAAAAAAAACAAAAAACTCCACACAACAGAAGGCAACAGATTGTTTCTTTTCAGGTTTATTACCTTGGTAGTACGATGTCTATTTACACTGCAATACAAGATATTACAAAGATCTTGTAAAGAATCAGATATATACAGATGCATGCTATGCAATAAAGTCCATCTCTTGGTTGGTGGTTATTCCGAGAAAGACAAACCGACTGATTTATCAGTTGAAAACTTTCAGATTAATCCCACAGTAAGCTGGGTTCAACCCAGCTGTACTCTGAAATCAGTCCACTAGCAGGACAAGTGAAGGCACCCAAGTGACTGTATAATCATCATTTTCATGCATTCTGATGAATCCAAAGTCTGAATGTCCACCAGGCTGCAGGCACCCGCTCAATCATTTAAAATCAGTGTTGAAGTCATAGGCGTCGTCTGTGATAGCTGTTGAGAGGCTGATGTCAATGGGGACAGACTGAAAACGCACGTTTCCTTTTTTTTCTGCAACGAGAAAGCAGGAGATGTTAAGTAGCTGCCTTGATGGGACCAATATTCTAGTGACAAATGAAAGCAATCTTTTTCAAAACATTTACTTTTGATTGTCTTTTTCTGTAGTTTCTCAGCTTTCTCCTTTTTATTCGAGTCCTCCGTGGTTTCAGTCTGTAAGAAGAGCGGATGGTTCAGTTATTTAAACTCAACAAGCTCAAAAATATACAGCGTGTTTTATTAAGAGAAAAAAAAAAGGGTTCCAGTCATCAGGATCAGAGTTGGATTAGAAGTCTTCATGAACAATTCAAGACTTGCATTTTTGTCCTCATTTCCAGAAGAGTGGACCATCATTAACATTTTAAGCAGCTCTATTGTCTGACAGGTTTCCCATCTGTAATTACCTCGCTGCTTTCTTCGTTCTGCTCTGCTTCTTCTGTGGCTGCAGCTCCAGGCTTTCCTTCAGGGATGTCGGCGACACTCAGCAAACCTGAAGTCGGCCCTTTAGAGGTGAATCCTATACTGCTGGCCTGGTTTGGAAATCTAACAGCTGCAAAAGGGAATGTTTTCAACAAGATTAAAGAATGAAAACACTGTAATACATTCACAAGTGCTGACCTGAAAAGCCCACTTGAGGCCTCAAAAGGCCAAACTGCAATTCTTTACACCTCACACGAATAGAACATTAATATTAACCGTAACTACTTCCTGCACTCTCAACTTTTATTTCTAGACTTCTATCAACCAATCCCTGAATTTCAAAACAAGCATCAGATGGGAAAGGAAGGTGATTTTATGACTCTAAATGTGCATGATAGTTGTGTCAGATGGATTGGTCCATTTCACATTTTGGACCTCTTAAAACCATTTGAGCATCATTTGCTTATTATTTATTATGTTTAATGTTGCTGACAATGTCCTTTTCCAGCAGTATAACGGACCATGTCACAAAGCTCAAAAATCATCTGAAACCTGCTTCCTCTGAAATCTTTTGGGATTTCAGTATCGACCAAAACCAGAGGAATATTTCCAGCACTTCACTGAATCTATGCCACAAGTAATTAAGGCACTTCTGAAGGCAACAGGGGCTCTAACCCAGTAACTAACCAGGTTAACTAATAAAGTGGCCGGGAACCATTTACCTCTGTAATAGTGTACTATGTTTGCCTTACGTTACACAATGACACTCCCTCCCCCCCAAAATAAACTTCACAAAATTTCACATTAATACCTTTCAGAGTTTCCTTGTTTCCCGTTTTTATTTTGTTTAGATTCCAGCCATTCTGCATCTCAGTGACCACAGCATCAGACAGGTAGGCAGGAAGGCTGTGGTTTTCTGGTGCCTTACAGTGGTAGCTCAGTTTGGCTCTGAGGAGACATCAAGCCAGAGAGCAGGATTTTTTTTAATTCAAAAGCACTAAGCAGTTTGCCAAGCAGCATGTTTACAGCTCAGTACAGCACAGTATCTGGATCAGAGTTGGATTAGAAGTCTTCATGATGAACTCCAGAAGTGCATTTTGTCCTCATTTCCAGTCATGCACTGCAGCTGCCCACCTTCCCAAGACAGTATAAAAGTGCGCACACTCACCCTGTCCAATCTGCAAGAAACATGGTGGCCGCCTGCTCTGTGTTGGGAACGCCGCCCTTCTGCAAATAACCACGCTTTTTGGCGAAAAGGGTCAGAAACTCCAGAGAATTTCTGAAGTCTGGGATGTTATACTGAAGCATGATCTGGAACAATCAGAACAAATAACCTTAATTTATTAAAACTGTAGCGACCAAATTTGTAATGTTAACACCTCCTGTGAGAGAAACTCTTCATACCTGGGTCTTATCACACTGCTTAAGCAGATTCCTGACAGCCTCCAGCACACTCTCACCGCCTTCCTCCACCTGCAGGCTCCTCAGAGCCATCGAGGCCGGAGGGTTGGATGGCGATGCCACAACTCCTGGGCTGTCTATTAGCTTCACATTCTTTGCGATGTGCACCTCTTGCATCATTCTGGTGAATTGTAGAGAGGAAAAAAAAAATGATGATGCAAAACAAGCGAGAGGGTCAGAGAAACGTATTCACCACCAATATTCACTTAAATTACAACTTTTAAAGCAAACTAAACAGAACAATTGCAAGCAGTGATACAGAAGAGTTCTACTTAGAGACTGGATTTTTAAAGATTGCCACTTACTTGGTGGTGCCTCTCTTGATGCCAACATTGCATGCTAGGGACCCCTTTATACTGTTGATGATGCTGCTCTTCCCAACATTAGGAAAACCTGAAGGTAAAAGGAAGTGTGCAAAAGATTCAGTACCCTGAACAATTGACAGTGAATGAAACACCCATCAAGGACATTGATGGCAAAAAAAGAAAAACTTACCAACTACACCGACTCGGAGTGAACCTTCACTCTGCGTTTTATCAGCGTAGCTTATGAGCAACTCTGCAAGACAACAGTTTCCAAAGCAGACTGCTCCTCTGGATCTGTCCAGCACTTCATTAGAGGCCACTATCCTGCGCTTTTTGGCTTTCTAATGAAGAGCGAAACAGAGATATCATGAACAGTTAAAGTGGCTGAGGATTGCTCTTTTGTAAAAATGGATACCTCGTGTCTGCATGCATAGAGATTTTTAAAAATGATCCACAAACACATCTCAGCTCTGCGTAGAACAGGCTGAATTAATCATGTGGTTTGTTTACTACTCTTGGAGGCTATAACCAGTTATAACAGCACAGAAGAAGCTGTCCAACCTTCTCAGTCCTCCACATCATTAAAAAAAACAACAACCCTAATTTCTAACATTTCTTAGTAACCACAGAACTCACACTAGCCACTGTTGAATAACAGTTTTAAAACACGCTCGTTATTTCAGCCCTCTATGACAGACAACTCGTGAAAATGAATAAACTGCATCTGTGATCTAAACAGACGGTGGAATGCTTTCAAAGCAGAAAGTTGGAGCTGTCACCAGTTCAGTATTGACCAAACATGAGATGTGATCAGTCTCCCTTTCGCTTTTTAGTTATGATGTTGGGTGATGGCAAGAAAATCATTTTAGCAAAATCTCACTGTGCAAAATCTCAGGTGAATTGACTCTTTTTCAATCCCAGGCGGAGACACAAATCTACTTAGGGTTGTGCCACGCATCCAGCGTAAAAATAACTAACTAAATAAATCAAACTTACAGAACTACTGGCTGTTGTGGCAAAATCTGAATGGCAAAGTCTTCATGTTTTTAAAGTGTGGAGAGTAAAATGCACCACCTACCACAACTCCATCCCGCAGCTGTGTCGATGCTTTAAATGCCACAGCAGGAAACTCCTGCTGCAAACACTGGATCCACCTTTCCACGGTCTCTTTTGGCACCAGGTCTGCAACAGACAAAGCCAAAAACCAGTTTAATCCAATGAAATTCACGCAAACACATCAGGGTTTAAACTGTACGTGAAACATGAGGCAGGATCCCAAGTCAATTTACCTATTTTGTTTAAAACCAAAAGTAATTTCTTGGTGCCTCCTCTCTGCAGCACAGCCTCCTCGAGCTGTGGACACCTGCACCCCAGTGGATCACGAGCGTCGAGGACTTCTATTACTACATCGGATGCATCGATTACCTGAAACAGAGGAGATCCCTTGAGCGTTAAGAGCTATTATTCTCCATGGTTAGACCACACCTGGGAGCAGGTAGCTTTACCTTGTTTAATTCAGCACAAAGGAAGTGTTTTGAGCTCCTGTCTGGGGCAGGCTTTTTCTCTGACTGAGTTCCATTGTCATCCTATTTAAACAAGACAAGGTCAGCAGAGAAGAGCTTAAAAGTTGAATACACATAAGGTCTTAGCGATGGCCTTTTTACCTTGCGAGCCTTCTTCGCCGTGGGTTCTGCTGCTTTACTCGCAGCCTCCTTCTCTTTCTTCCTCTTCTCAGCTCGCTGCTCCTTTTTAGCTTGCCTCCTCTTTTCTTTTTCTTCCTCGACCTATGAGACAGATTCATTGAAAGACTCTTACACTTTACCAACACAAGAGACATACTGCACATGAATGTCATGATGATCAAAGCACAGACTTTTTCATGGTTAGATCGGGACTGTGCATTAACCTTCAACATGCTCCCGTGATGATGTGCGCAAGAAAAGCCATTTGACTGCTAACCTGTAGCCTCCTCTGTTCTGCTTCTCTGAGGATCTCCTCTTTGAAAGGAGCACTGTTGGGCACTCCGATATCCTTCTTCACTCGTTTGCTCACTCCTTTCTTCTTTGCCTCTTTCCTTAGCTTTCTGTTGTGCTCCCGGACCTAAATACACGACAAGACTGGGTCACTCAGTTACATGGGGACACAAAAATCCGTTTAAAAAAAAGAAAAAAGAAAATCTGGTCCACATGGGCCTTCTGTGGGAAACATTTACTCAAACGTCCTGCTTGAAGTTAGTGTCAAAGTTAAGGCGCTTACCTTCTTTTGTATTTTATAACGTTTGGCACATGAGAGCCGCTTGCTTGCCTTCTTTAACTCTGAAGACGACAGAAAAGAATAAAACAGTTAGCGGTTGTTAGCTGGAAGCCGCGCTAAAGCAGACTGAACAGGTTTACCGACCACCAATGACAGCCGCTAGCTCGTTAACCGCGTGATTAACAGACCAGTAAAGCTCTGTATAATTATTCCACTTTATTCATAATGAAGTATTATTGTAACAACGTTATTTACTTACTTGGTCGTTTCATGATGGAGCCGCAGACCTACCAATGTGACTGAAATGCTCTCACACGTGGGAGACGGAGAAGTTTGATGTCATGTCACTTCCGGTTCTTTCAGCGTGTGGTTGGGATTTCGCCACCTGCTGGTCAGGAGGGTTTAGTTACAATCTTGTTCTTCTTTCGCCACAGCGGATCATCTGCCTCAGCCTCATCCTCTGTAGCTCCAACCGTGTCCTTCTTCATTACGTCCATGAATCTCCTCTGTGGGCTTCCTTTTTTCCTCCTCTGTGGCAGCTGCATATTCAACATCTTGTGTCCAGTGTATCCACCTTCCCCCCTCTACACGTAGTCAAATATCTCAGTCTTCAAGGTTCAAGGTTCAAGGTTCTTTATTTGTCACATGCATAGTTATACAAGTATAACACACAGTGAAATGTA